>NW_006408673.1:6704232-6755173 GCF_000296735.1 Chrysochloris asiatica
ATTTTTGTTTTCTTGACATTGAGATGTAATCCATATTGAAGGCTATGCTCTTTGATCTTCATAAGTAAATGTTTCAAGTCCTCTTCACTTTCAGCAAGCATAGTACTCATAGGTGGTATTATTTATTTATTATGTGAACCAATCTATTATTTAGCTAAAAGGTAATCTCAGGGGCTAGTTTTGATTTAGGTTCAGAGTATCTCAGGGCAATAATCTTGAGGAGTCATCCAGTCCCAACTTGTCCCAACTGTTTAACTTTTGGTGTTTTTTTAATTTTGAAATTTGAGGTTCTTTTCCACATTTTTCTTCCATTCTATCAGGGTCCATCTGCTGTGGCCCTGATCAGAACATTTGGTAGTGGTTGCCAGATGCCAGCTAATTCTTCTGTTCTCAAGATAGATGAGGCTGTTCATTAGTCCTGTATACAAATACTGTTTAGTCTTTAGTTTCCTTCCCTCTGTTTTCCTCTGGAGGAAGAGAGTCCAAGAGTAATATCTTAGATTATGCATTCCCAAGATTTTAAGACTCTGGATGATATCAAACTATGATATAGAACATAACTGTATGACTGTATGAACTATACTATGCCAATTCACCAAGACGTCCCATTAGACTATGGTCCTAATCCTTCAGGTCCAGGAAATGAATCCTGCAAAGTGATTGGTTATGTCTAAGAAGTATTGGTAGCTGTGCCCTCTATGTGCTCTTACATATATATATATACACAGGGGTTTTCATTTGCTGATTTTTAGAAGTAGATTGTCAGGATTTTCTTTCCAGAAAGTCAAGCCTTTCTTAGTCTGGAAACTCATCAGCATCGTAGCAACATTTAAGCCTGCACAGCCCAACAGGTTGTGAGTGTGCTTGGGGAGCTTTTTTAGGAATTGAACCCATGTTTTCTGCATGGAAGGTGAGCATTCTACCATTGAACCATGACTTCCCTCTATATGTGAGGTTGTTAAGCACCTTCAAGTGGGTTCTGACTCATAGCAACTCTTAGTAGTGTTGCTGAGAAGCAGCTGGTGGGTTTGAACCACCAATGATGCAGATAACAGTCCAATACTTACCCTGCAGTACCACAGCAGGACGCCATATATGAGGATAGGCAAATCCTTTAGTCTCTGCACTTTAAAACGTCTTCATCTCCAAGATCTTTGTTGTTCAACATGAACTTGCAATTAGTTGAATGGCCCCTAGATGGTGTTATTGTTCTGAATTAGGCTTTGTATTTTGTACTCTTAAATACAGTGAAGTAAAAAGGCATAGGTTAGAAAATGATTTTCCATTAGTTCTGAAAAATTCACAGTTAAGAGTTCATTCACTGGCATTCAAAATGGCATTGAATTATGAATCATATGGCCCATGTGCATTTGGCATTAATTAAAAGGAATAATCCATGAATGATTATATTGAAGTTAACATGTCCCCTGATCGTTAGCCTGCATATCCATCACTATTTTCTCTAAGTATATTTATCTAAGTTTAAGAAAGGGAATAAAAACTACGCAATTATTAAGAATACTGGCTTATAACTAACCCTATAGAAAAGTGACATTTTTTTCAAATGCCAGTTCTAAAATCAATCTTGATAAATACACTGATTTTCCCCCATTTTGAATTATTTCAAACTGTATTAAATGCCTGTGAATTCTATGAACGCATTGATAGACAACACCCATTGAGAAATATAAAAAAGGGCATCTTTTAAAGAAATCTGCTGTCCTTTAGTGTTCAAAAGAGTAGGAAAAATACAGTAAATGGATTACCTAATTCAAGCCTACCAAAGAAAAAGAGCTTTTGCTTTAGGAGACTTAGATAAACAATAAAAAATTTCATCTAAATTTCCTGAAATGTGGAAACAAAATGCTTTCTTATTTCTCTCCTGAGAAATTCACTAATTACAAAAACCATGGCTCTCCCTTAAATCTGGTTGAATATTGCCTTCAATTCAATCAACATGAGGAGGCTTCAAAGCATTCATGGAACAATTCCATTAACTTTTCATTCTATTTTCCACAAACTTAGTATAGAGAACAAGATAGTATCTATGAAAACCCATATACTACACATTTTGACGTTCTGTTAGTTAAATGAGTAATAAATGTCTAAGCAAAAAATAGAGCATGACAAAATGAAATGACATTGGATCAACAGTGAGTTTTGTCACCAAATTACAGAGGAAAGATATTGAGTAGATTTAAGACAGTATTTGTTGAATTGAAAGTTTGTTCTTCATCCATTGATCTATTCAAGCAAGCATTCATGCATGCATCCACCAACCAATCAAACAATCTTTATTGCAGCTGGGAATACAAAGGCAAATAAGATACCATTTCCATTCTCAAAAAACTCAGACTAGTATACGAGAAGGACTTTGAAAAGTTCGGTTCAGTTTATTATTGTGTCAAGTAGATTCACAACTATTGCACTTATGGCTCTGCTGACAGAAGGTCAAAATTTAAGAAGGATAATTTTTTTCCAACAAAGCTAGGTTTTCAGAATCTTTAAGGTGTTACAATTATACAGGCAAAAACATCTACTACAAACCCATACCATACTCCTCACTTCCTGCGGATACAAATGAGAACATATTTCTCATGGGTGAAAATGAATTTCTGAATGAAATTTGATAAGTTTCCCTTCTATTGTCTTCTTTACCCAAAACATGTAAAAAACTTACTTAGCCATCATACTCCAAGACCTAATGCAACCAGGGAGATGAACTTTAATCAAAGTCAGAGGAAACACTGCCTGTCTTCCTTTACAGAGCGCCGTGTGGTTGGCGTTGTCTAACAGTTTGACTACTGGTGGCCTAACTTTTAGGCCAAAGGAAAACAATAACAAAATCTAAAAAGTGGCCCAGCATATGAAAGTCTTCTCAAAAATAGAAGAAAGTTATGAACATTGTTGGGTGGGAAAGTGTTTTACAATTCCAATGAAACTCTATTCCACTGATCCGGTTTGGAAGATTGTCTTTGACCTATTTGGCTTTTGCCCATAAACTGAAATTGATTTAGTCACGTAAAGACCACTTTTTATCTTAAGCCTGGAATGGATAACAATGGATAGCAGGAAAGTGGTTTTTAATTTACTCTAATAATAATTGCACAGGGATGAGTTGGTTAAAAAAAAAAAGGATGTCCTAGCCTTTAGTTCTCTTAAATGATTTCTCATACTGACTATACTGTGAAGAAATGAACTGTGGGAGCGGATACTTCTTCCCATCTTAACAGTTGCTCTGTAATCTATGATTTTACATAGGATTCATAATGCACTACTATAAAAAGACACAGCTTTTATATATTACTGGGGTAACACAAAGAAAATGCATTTTTCTTTGGGTCCAGTAATTGTCAAAGGAATGATTGCAGATTCAGAAAATGTGCTTTGTAATAACCCTGTTAACATAAAATATACATTGCAGAGAAGAAATAAGTATAGCAGGCATGTGGGAGGGTTAGTTGTATTAGCAAGGCATTTCATGGATGGCTTTAGATCCTTTGACTAAGTAAGATATGCCAAATTTTTACCCCCTCCAAATCCTAGGATAAACAGGAAACAATATGGCATGGAGCATTTGATGAGCGTGAGCTGATTTTCACCATGCGCTAACAAGTGCCTAAACCAGTCAATTAACTATCTCCTCCTGAAGCAAGGTTTGCCCCAGTAATAAGGATATATGCTCAAACTGTTGAAATTAATTTGAATATCAAAAGTGAAATTTAGATTACCAGTGATGTCCTGATAGTTACAGCATTTAGAACATCAAGCATACTCTTTTAAAACTAAAGTAACAACTGAAGCACAGTTAATTCACTTGTGCTGATTAAAATCGATGTCCAAGTGCAAATGTGTGTTACCGGCGTTGGCTTCCACGACACCAGGTGATTTCCTTGAGGTGAGGACAGTGTATGCATCTTGCTAATCCTGCATGCTGTTTTCCTTGGGACTATCCTGGGCTCATGGTTTCCAGGTGCATGTTTCTACTGTGAATGAAAGCGAAATACAAACCGTAGAAGTTTTCTGCTTTCAGAAAATTCTAGTGTACCATGTACAGCGTAGGTATTTCCCTCTCAGTAAACAAAACAACATGAAACAAAAAACTAGTGCAAAAACAGATTTGATAGTCAAAGTGATAGTTCAAGTGAGTTCTTGTGCCACGGAACACAGTCAAGTTTCACCTTTAGTTGACTTGTACAAACTGAACATAGTTTTTGGGAAATATACCAGATTTCCCCATTAGTTCGCCATTCATCCAGTCCTCATCCACAGATTCCAGCTCTGTTATTATATCTCCAGCCTGTAAGAAGAGAGGAATTGGAAATAACTATTGGTTTCTGTTGAGCATAGTATTCCCTAGGTGGCACATTAGGTCATGTGCTCTGGGCTACTAACACCAAGAGGTTGGCAGTTTGAATCTATTCAAGGCGTTTTGGAGGTAAGGTCTGGTGATTGATTTCTGAAAGACCACAATGCCATTGAAAATACCATGGAGCAGTTCTGTTTTGATACACATGGGGTTGTCATGAGTCAGAATCATCCCAGTGAAAACTGATTTGTTTGCTTTTGATCTGTTGACTATACAAAGCATGGTGAACATATACCTGGTGCTGCTGCTGCTGCTGTTGTGGGCTGTCAAGTCAGTTCCGACTCATAGTGACCCCGTATAGGGTTTCCTAGGTTGTTAATCTTTACAGGAGCAGAAAGTCTCATCTTTCTTATGAGGAGGGGCTAGTGGATTCGAATTGCTGACCTTGTGGTTAGTAGTCCAACTTATAACTCACAACACTACCAGGGCTCCTTGAACTTATACCCAGAGAGGTATGAGTAATCTTCTCTTTATATTAACGAATTTGCCTTGATTTAGTGAGAGGGTGAAACTATATTCTACAAAGATGATGTATGCCTAATAATACAATTTGCTTTTAGTTCTCAGTTCCTGACGAAGCCCATTCCTTTACCAGTACTTTGATTGTCTAGTCCATGACATTCTTAGTCTCTCATACTACCACTTCTAATCTAAAATTTAAAATCCTCTTGAATAAAGAACCATACTAGCTATCATATATATATATATACATAAACTTTTATTATATTCTATGAGTGGTGCAACCATTTTCAGTTTTCTTAGTTGTTCCTCTCCATTAACATAAACTCATTCCCCGCTATCTAATTCCTATCTAATTTTTTGAGTTGTCATTGCCAATTTGATTACAGTCCTGGTGTGGTGCCTGTGGGTTAATGCGTCAGACTGTAAAGCTTGAACTGAAAGGTCAGTGGTTCCAAGATTAATATGTATATATTGTTGTTGTTAAGTGCCATTGAGTCAGTTCAGACCCATAGCGACCCTGTAAGAGGGTTTCTGAGGAGCAGCTGGTGAGCTTGAACCACTAACCTTGCAGTTCAAACCGTCTTTGCAGTCCGGTGTATTAATCTGCAGCAGCACACCAGGACTATACTTTGTCTTATTCTATATATTTTAAAGGTTCTAACTAGTCTAAATGACAAAATCCTATAAGGTGGTATGATTATCATTATCTCTACTTTAAAGATAATTTTCTAAAAAAAATTTATGTTTAAAAATTTTTGTTGTTGAGACTGTACACAGTAAAACATCGTAATTCAACACTTTCCACATGCACAATTTCAGCAACTTTTATTATATTCTTTGAGTTGAGCAGCCATTTTCAGAGTTTTCTTAGTTGTTCCTCTCCATTAACATAACCTCACTGCCCCCTATCTAATTGAGTTGTTGTTGCCAATTTGATCACAGATATCTAGATCTTAAATGCTTAGGCCCCCATAAAAGGTACCTTTTACATTTACTGTTAGTTGTTGTTGAGTAAGCTCCAATTCATAGAGACTCCAAGCACAACAGAACAAAACACTGCCCGTGGCTATTGTTGTTGTTAAGTGCCGTCGAGTCGGTTCCGACCCATAGTGACCCTGTACAGGGTTTCCAAGGATGTAAATCTTTATGGGAGCAGCTTTCTCCTGCGGAACGACTGGTAGTTTCAAACTGCTGACCCTAAGGTTTGCAGCCTGATTCATAACCACTACGCTACCAGAGCTCCATTGCCATTACCACTGTGTATTTTGGTACCTTCCGACCTAGGGAGCTCATCTGTCAGAACTATCAGACAATGTTCTTCTATTGTGAGCCACAGGATTCACAGGGTTTTCACTGGCTACATTTTGGGACTAGATTGGCAGGACTTTCTTTCTATCTTAGTCTGAAGCGCCACTGAAACTTGTCCCTCCTGGGTGACCCTGCTGGTATTTAAAATATTATGATAGCAACACACAAGTTACCATGGTATGACAAACTGATAGATGGGCGGTGGTCATTTTCATAGATCTTAGCATTTTACAGAAAAAGAAAATGAAGTTCAGAAAGATGAAGCAACTCACCTAATGCATGCTTTATTGTTGTTGTTAAGTGCTGTCAAGTAGGTTCTGACCCACAATGACATTGTATGGGGTTTCCATGGAGTGGCAGGTGAGTTCAAACCACTGACCTTGTAGTTCAAACTGACCTTGTGGTCTAGTGCTTATCCTAAAGTGTCAGCAACTGGTAAAGCCAGGATCCAAATATACAGATTCCCAGCCTGTATTCCCAGCCACTAGGCTATGTGATCATCCATATTCTACAACATGGACCTTCTTACTTAGAAAGGCTTTTGCTGTAATTGCCTTTCATCAACATCCTGAGCATTTTACACTCTGCATTTATTCTTCCACATAATGGTTTGTCCCATTCCTTCACGGCCCCAGTAAGAACTCTGTCTGCGTTCTTCCCTGTCTTAAAGAGCTTCACCTTGACTCAGAGCACTGATTTATCCTCATCAGGTGAGTCAAGGGGGCGGGTGAGTCTTATTCATTGGCAAAGTATAATTCCTTCAGAAGATGAAAAAATAATTTGTGAAATTATCCCTGCAACTATTTTATGGTCTTTATGGTTTCTAACCATTTCAGAGAATCTGGTATTAAAATTCTACAATGGTCCAAGACGACTCTGACTACATTTAAGAATATCTCTATCAAGCTAAATGGATTTATTTGTAACCTTAGTACATTGCCCTCCAGAAAAGTGGTTTCATTTCAGGCTTTTCTTTATGGAAAATGGAAAGGAAAAATGCTGACTATCAAATATCAGTAATTTACTCTGTTAAAAATCTCTAAAAATCCAGGCTATTTGAAGTTTCTATTATAAATAAGTTCCTCTGACTTCTAAGTAATAATATAATGGGTGACTGGAACCACTTTTCTTAGCTCTGGTCATATGTACACGTGCTATGTCAGTTTCCTGAGGGCTGTTGTTGTTGTTATGTTGTTAAGTGTCATCCAGTCATCAATTTCAACTCATAATGACCCTGCATAGGGTTTCTGAGGATTGGTTGGTGGGTTTGAATTTCTGACCTTGTTGTTAGCAGTCCAATGTTTATCTCACATGGTCACACCAGAACTCAAGGAATATATATGGTGGTGGTGGTGTGCTTTGGAGTTGGCCCCGACTCATAGTGACCATGTATAACGTTTTCGAGGCTGTAAATCTTTACAGGAACAGAAAGCCTCATCTTTCTCTCACGGAACTGCTCGGAGTTTCAGACTGCTTTACCATGAGATTAGCAGCCCGACATGTAACCACTATGCTACCAGAGCTCCTTAGGAATATATATACACACACAGAGAGAATTCTATCTAGTAACGCTCTGTAATAAAATATTAATAATAATCAACAATCCTGGAAGCAATGCTGAATGCCTTAACTAAAAACTTTAGCACTATCTTGCTTCCAGCCAGTCATCTGTACAATAAAGACAGCTAATCTTTTTGGAAAACCAAATCAAACCTACTGCCACAGAGTTGACTCCACCTTAGAGTGACCCTATAGGACAGAGCACTAGAACTGCTCCTTTGGGTTTCTGAGACTGTAAATCTTTACAGGAGCAGACAGCCTCATCTTTCACCTTCAAAGTGCTGGTGGGGTTGAATTGCTGATCTTGTGGTTAGCAGCCCAACCCACAGCACCACCAGGGCTACTTTATCTTCTGTAATACGCTGTGAATTCTGTTATTTATATACTTGTCGTCATGTGCCATCAAGTCAATTCCAACTCATAGTGACCCCGTATAGGATTTCCAAAGAGTGGCTGGTAAGTTTGAACTACCAGTACTGTGGCTTAAATTTACCTTGTAGTTCAGTGCTTATACTAACGCACCACAACAGGACTCTGTTATTTATACTTGTTATTGTTAAGTACTGTAGACTCGATTATGCTAACAGCAAGCGATCTTGTGGGTCAAACTGACCTCGTGGTTGAGCACTTATTCTACAGCACCACACCAGGACTCTGTTATTTATACTAATGTAACTTAAATGATGGCCAAAATTATTTCAAAAGTTCTGAATGCAGAATTCTTTAATTATACTATTTTTTGTAAAGATAACATTAAAGAATTTTAAACCATTGACTCTCAAGATTAAGGTTAACTGTTCCTAAAATTTTAGATTCTAAGGACCAAGAAATTAAAAATACTAGACAAAGGGAACTGATATAGGGGTGCCATCTTTTAATTTTACATAGTTAGGACAGAAGAAACATCACTAATTTAAATTAATATTTTGTAATACTCATATGACTTCATTTATAATAATATCAAATTCTCTTACAAAATAAAAAGTTAGCCAACCTTACAGCAGCGTATCTCAGCATGTCCAACTCACTCTCCTATTCCCCTATGAACCTGCACACACCCAATACCACCTTAATGGGCATCTACTGTTTTAAGTCTCATCCAATCACCCAGATAATACTTTAATTTTTTTCTATAGCATCCCTGACTCTGATTGAACATTTCCAGTGAAGTGGAATTTACCACTATCTAATACAGGCTATTCAGAGAACATGACTATTAAAAAGTTATTCATCGTATCAAGCAAAATTTATGTTTTATACTTTCCACCCACTGTTCCATAGCCGCTTCAAGGGCCTCACAGCAAAAATCTAATCTTGCAAAGGATGTTGCTTTAAACATCTGAAGCCTAAATATCTTCTGATTCCAAGAACAATCCTACTGTTCCACCACAGACCCCTGGGGCTTTCCTCTGAGCATGGTCCAGTATGGACTGAAAACAGGGCCATCTCATTGTTTTGTCTTGTTTTAAAAATGAGAGAAAAGCACTACTTTAAAGAAGATAAAAAATATTCCAGTTCTTTCAAAGATGTGTTAGTAGCAGGTTGTAAGGGTCAAGGAGAGAATCACACTGTCTTGTTATATTGCTAAGAGAGTGGATTCTGACTTGTGGAGACTTCAGGACAACTGAACAAAATGGTGCCAGTATTGTGTTATCCTCACAATCACCAGCATGTCTGAGTCCATCATTACAGCCACTATGGATCCTTCACTAGGGTTATCAATAAGATCCCCATATTACTGAGATGGATTCCTGGTGTAGCATTGCAGGATAATGCACTGGATCACAAGATTGGGGGTTCAAACCCACCAGATGCTTCTTGGAAATGCTATGCAGGGTCACTATGAATTGGAACTGACTCGATGGCACTTAACAACATTACTGAGATTAGATATTGTCCTAACTTCTTAGTGTTGTTATTATAGAAATACCACAATATGCGGCTTTAATGAAAAGAAATTTATTTTCTCACAGTTGTTGTGGTACTGTAGGATACGAACTGGATTGAAAACCACAAGGTTAGTGGTTCAAACCCATCAGCCGCTCCTTGGAAGCCCTTATACAGGGCCACTGTGAGTTGGAACTGACTCGATTGCGTTTAGCTTTAATGTCAAACTGGTTCCTACTCATAGAAATCCTGCATAAGGTTTCCAAGGAGCAGCTGGTGGGTTTGAACTACTAACCTTGTGGTTCACAGTTGGTACTGATCCTACAGCGCTACACCAGGAGCCCTGAAGTCCAAATCCAGGGTACTAGGGGATGGCTTTATTTTCTGTCAGCTTCTGTTATCAGTTCTTGCTTTTTTGCTTCTGTGCCTAATCTGCAATTTTTAAATCTCAAAGACACAATGTATACCCAATGAGGCCATCCTCATTAACATAACATATGCTTTATGTCCACTGGTGAGTTTGAACCACTGACCTTGTGATTCAAAACATAGAGGTCCAGTGCTTTATCCCACAGTGCTACACCAGAACTCTGACAGACATAGGGTTTAGAATTCTGATGTGTGTGTGTGTGTGTGTGTGTATACAGATTGGCAGTTCAAACCCACAAAATTATCTTCAGAAACACTATTCAGGGTTGTTATGAGATGGAACCAACTTGAGGTTAAAGCTAAAAGCAGTTGAGTCAGTTCCGATTCATAGTGTCCCTATACAGGGTTTTCAAGGAGCAGTTGGTGGGTTTGAACCACTAACCTTGTGGTTAGCAGTCCAGTGCTTATCCTACAGTGCCACACCAGGACTCAATACACATATATATATCTTGTTGTTGAGTGCCATTGAATATGATTCTGTACAGGGTTTCCAAGAAGTGGCTTGTGAGTTTGAACAGCCGATCTTGTGGTTCAAGCTGACCTTTCAGTACAGTGTTTTATCCCACAGTGCCACACCAGGACTCATATATATATATATACATATATACATAGGAGCTCTGGTAGCGTAGTGGTTATGAATCGGGCTGCGAACCACAATGTCAGCAGTTCGAAACTACCAGCTGTTCCATGGGAGAAAGATGAGGCTTTCTGCTCCCGTAAAGATTTACAGCCTTGGAAACCCTGTACAGGGTCGCTATGGGTTGGAACCGACTCGACAGCACTTAACAAAAACAACAACAACATACACATATATAATGAGCTCTGGTAGTGTAGTGGTTACGAATCAGGCTACGAAACGCAAGGTCAGCAGTTCGAAACTACCAGCTGCTCTGTGGGAGAAAGATAAGGCTTTCTGCTCCTGTAAAGATTTACAGCCTCGGAAACCTGTACAGGGTCGCTATGAGTCAGAACCGACTCTACAGCACATAACAACAACAACAATACATACACACACACACATATACATATATATATACACACACACACACACACATCTATATATACATATAGATATGTTTTTGTTAAGTACCATCGAGTCAGTTCCAACCCATAGTGACCCTGTACAGGGTTTCTGAGGAGGAGCTGGTGAGCTTGAACCACTTACCTTGCAGTTCAAACCAACACTTCAGTCCAGTGCATTAACCCATAGCGCCACATAAGGACTCCATATATGTGTGTGTGTGTGTGTATATATATATTTGTGGGGGCACATAACACAGTATATAACAAATGTTATTAAGCTAAGGAATGAGGAATCAGATTGGAGTCAATGAGGCTATTAAGCCAGGCAAGTTTGCCCTAAACACCCTCTTAAACTCTGGTTGATAATGAACATTATCAGCTAAACTCCCTATTCATTTTCTCTAGCTTCTTCCTTTAGAAATAGGATCTGCGATCTCTTCATCACTGGCGAATGATCAATACTCCATCCACTGATCCACCTTTCAGTGTAGAGAAGACATTTCACAATTTATAGCTGTTTAATATAGCTATGTAATACAATGCTGTATTATGAGAAGACATACATTCTGACCTTGAAGGAAAGCTCATTTTCATTCTCCCCATGGAAATCAAATAAGGCTTTGGCCTTCTTTCCCTTTGGTATTGCAGCAGACGAGCATTTTGCCTTAGCTGTGAAGATACCAAAAATTCAAAATGTAGAAAACACTGGAATGAAGTACAACATAAATTTAAGAAACCCATTTCTCACTTTTATAACAGAAGATTCTCAATTAGTTTTAAAGAGATTCGATTTGATTTCTTAGTGGGGCAAAATCATGAGACATATATTTAGTAGATACAATGGTTGTTGTTGTTAAGTGCTGTCGAGTTGTTTCTAACTCACAAAGACCATGTATAGGGGTTCCAAGGAGCAACTGGTGGGTTTGGATCGCCAATCTTGCAGTTTGCAGTCCAGTGCTTATCCTACAGCACCACACCAGGACTCCAATTAGTAGACACAATTGTTGTTGTTGCTAAGTGCTATAGAGTCAGTTCCGACTCACAGAGACCATGAATAGGGCTTCCGAACTGCTGACTTTTCGATCAACAGGCCAGTACTTATCCTACAGCACCATAGCCCTAACAGAGTAAATGAGTGGAGCTTGCATAATGTTATAAACTCAACTCTTTCAAATGTAGCATGCAGGCAAACAACTTTAACTGCACATACATACAGATGTATATGTACAAGGGGGCTTCAAAAAGTTTATAGAAAAATTCCATTATTTTTTAATTCCATTTTTTCTTGAAGTTTTTTAAATTTAAATAAGGAGAACTGTTTCATATGGAAAGAGCTAGCACCATCGCATATTTGAAAGGAGAAACAATAGGTACTGAACCTGGGCAATGTTTGAACTTTTAGAAATTCTCTCAGATGAATAGATATGTGTGTGTATACACATCATACATAAATACACACATACATAAAGGAATCAGCTTGCTTTAGCGAGTAAGATTCATTTCTTGTAATTGTACCTGGGCAGGGCCGCACAAAAACCGCAGGGAAGATCCCCTCCTTGTCATGTAGTCTACCCTTGTACCAGTCAGAATCTAAACGCTCCAAGATCAAGATCCGGTCTCCCCTTTTGAAGGATAAGTCTTCACTAGTCTCCGCTGTGAAACTGTGTAGAGCTTCACACCATTCTCCAGAATGACTATTATCCTGTTACAAATCAGAAGAGTTTGGTAAGAAATGTTAAGATTGCATTTGAAATTAATTTATAATTTATAGGTTGCAAGATTTCAGGTAAGATGGCAGACTATGCAGATGCACTGTACAGACCCTCTACAACAAAGATACGAGAGACCAAATAAAACAGACATAGATGAAAATCCTGGAACCCTGACCTGAATTTCAGAAGAAAGTTTAGTGAAGTGGATCAAGAGCTTGCTAGAAAGAGAAGCTGAGCAGGGATGTGACAGGTGAACGGTCAAAAGAATGTGGCTTGGTAGAGTCAGACAGATGACTGGAAAGGAGTATTCTTTTTCCCTCCAGACAGGAGACAGCAACTGTACCCATACATCTCAGCCACAAGGTTACTCTCTGCACCTCCACCCATTGGGCAAGAATGAATAGCAACTCCTATTCCACCTGATCAACAACAGACAGCAATCAATACTAGCAAAACCCACCCTAAACCGAAATGCATGAAGAGCAAATAAGAACAGGGAACAATTTTCCATTTTCTAACTACACCCACAGGAGACAGCTGGAAAGAGCCTAGGACCATATCAACATACAATTATCAGTTAAATACAAATAAAACAACTCCACAATGTCCCGGAGACAACAATTTTAACTCAACAAAGAAGAGAGAATGGATCACACAAATGACCAAGATGCAGAGTCAGAAAATGTTTCTGAGAAAGATTGAAGAAAGATTGAAGGAGAATACAGAAAAAACTAAGAATTCAGGAAAACACTATAAAAACAAACTGACAAAATATTAAAACAATATCAAACCTGTAAAAAGAAATCCAGAAAATTAATACTAAGATATCAGAAAAGGATAATACACTGAAAAGACAAAGGAGTAAATCTGAAGCAATGGAAACCTGAATTAGCAAGCTTGAAGATAAATCTCTCAATACTAATATGCTAGAACAATCGGAAACAAGAATGAAAAAAATCTGAGGAAAGCCTAAATTATGTTGGACACCACGAAGAGGAACAACATATGGGTGATCATAATTCCAGAACAGGAAGAGATAAGAAAACCACAGAGAAAATTGTAGAAGAGTTGTTCAAAGAAAACTTCCTTAACATCATGAAAGACAAGAAGAAAAGCATATGAGAAGCTGAATGAATCCCAAACAAGATACATCACAAAATAAAATCACCAACACACATCATAATCAAACTTTCTAAAACCTAAGACAAGTAAAGAATCCTGACAGCACCTCAGGAGAAATGAAAAGTTACCTACACAGGAGAACCAATAAGACTAGGCTCTAATGTTCCAGAGGAAACCATGAAGGCAAGAAGGCAATGAATGACATATATAAAACTCTGAAAGAAACAAACTGACAATCAAGAATCATACACCCAGCATAGCTGTCCCTAATATATGATGGCAAAATTAAGACATTTTCTGATAAACATAAATTAAAGGAATATGTAATGATCAGACCAACCTTACAAAAAATGGTAAAGGGTGTTATTTGGACTGAGAACCAACAATAGCAGACAACAACCTGAGATTACCATATATGAAAACAATAAAAATTTGTTGTTATGTGCCATCAAGTCGGTACCAACTCATAGTGACCCTATGTACAACAGAATGAAACACTGCCTGCACCAACCTCACAATCGCTGCTATGCTTGAGCCCAATCTTGATACTCCTGTGCCAATTCATCTTGTTGGAGGTCTTCCTCTTTTTCTCCTACATTCCACTGTTACCAACCAGGATGTCCTTCTCCAGTGACTGATCCCTTCTGATAATATGTCCAAAGTATGAGAGATTAAGTCTGGCCATCCTGGCTTCTAAGGAGCATTCTGGCTGTACTTCTTCCAACACAGATTTCTTAATTCTTTTGGCACTCCATGGTACTTTTAATGTTCTCTTAATACCATAACTCAAATGCATCAATTCTTCTCTGATCTTCCTTATTCATAGTACAACATTCACATGCATATGAGAGTACTGAAGATACCATGGTTTGGATCAGGTGCACCTGAGTCCTGAAAGTGACAACTTTGCTCTTGAACACTTTGAAGAGGTCTTGTGCAGAAGATTTGCCTAATGCAATACATCCTTTGATTTCTTGACTGATGCTTCCACGAGTGTTGATAATGGATCCAAGCAAAATAAAATCTTTGACAACTTCCATCTTTTCTTCATTTATCATGCATAGCCTTAATTACTAGAAAAGTTATATATCTCTTCAACATTAGTCATTTACAATATCTCTTAAACGATTTCCCCAATAATGTCTCCTTCCTAGTTTTCTATCATGGACTGAGTGTTTTTCTTACCCATTTTTGATCTTATTATAAACTCTGTGTTTCATAAAGGCACTATTTTATTTCTGTAAACATTTGCTATATGAATTAAAAATGATTAATATTTTCTCTTCATTGTTGTTGTTCTTCTTAGTAACTCATAGCACAGCAGAACGAAACACTGCCAGACCCTGGGCTAACCTCAATAATGTTGCCACACTTGAGCTCACTGATGCTGCCACTTGGCCAATCCATCTCATTGGGGGTCTTCCTCTTTTTCTCTGACCCTCCGCCTTACCAAACATGGTATCTTTCTCCAGTGACTGCTCCCTTCTGACAATATGTCCAAAGTATAAGAGACGAAGTTTGTCAGTCCTGACCTCCAAGGAGCACTCTGGCTGTACTTCTTCCAACACAGATCTGTTGGTTCTTTTGGCAGCCCGTGGCACTTTCAATATTCTCCTCCAACACCATAACGCAAAAGCATCAATTCTTCTACAGTCTTCCTTATTCACTGTCCAACTTTCGCACGCATATGAGGTTATTGAAAATACCATAGATAGGGTCAGGTGCACGTTGTCTTCAAGCTCACATATTTGCTCGTCAACACTTTAAAAAGGTCTTGTGCAGCAGATTTGCCTAATGCAATATGTTGTTTGATTTCTTGACTGTTGCTTCCATGAGTGTTGATAGTTGATCCAAGAAGAATGAAGTCCTTGACAACTTCAATCTTTTCTCTGTTGATAAGAATGTTGTTTATTGGTCTAGTGGTGAGGATTTTTGTTTTCTTTACACTGAGATGAATCCATACTGAAGGCTGTGCTTTTTGATCTTCATCAGTAAGTATTTTAAGTCCTCTTCACTTTCAGCAAGCAAGGTTGTATCATCTGCATATCGCAGGTTGTTAATGAGTCTTTCTCCAATCCTGATGTCATGTTTTTCTTCATATAACCCAGCTTCTTGGATTATTTACTCAGCATACAGGTTGAATAAGTATGGTGAAAGAATACAACCCTGTCACGTACCTTTCCTAATTTTTCTCTTGATAGTTATCATTAATATCCCACAAAGAGTTTAAACTTGACTGTCATCTACTCCGGTACCTACCTGAGAGTTTGAGCGAGAATCTTCATTTTTGGTCTTCTGTGGTACCGTTGAGCCTACATTAAAAGAAAAGAAAAAAGCTACAATGTCAGCTGTATAGACCATACAGTATTGGAGAAAAACTGGGGGCAAAAAGTAGATTCTGGAATTCAATGCCAGACTCCCCATGTATTGTTATGTAATCTTAACCTGGTACAGTCCTCTCAGGGTTTGCTATTTTTTAAAACAAATTAATTAATTAATAAAAATAATTTGTTTAACTTAATTTTAAAGTTAAACTCTATTATCCAGTTCTGTTTAAAAATCTACATGATTCTGTCTGGCATTTCTCTAATGAACCTATTGCTATTTACCAAAAAATATAAAAAATCATCTCTATGACAGATTATCCCTGTAAGATTAACTAACATAAATTACCATTTAAAAATAATTTTTCTTTCTACTTTATGAAATATGGTAATATGGATTGCTACGCAGCTTTATCCTATTATTTGGTTTTATTTTAAATAGGACACGATGCAATCAAAAACTCCATTACTTACTTAAAACATTGGAACTGGAGGTGGGATGGTCCTCTACAAATTCCACAAAATTAAGGGGGAAAATCCCAGTTTTGTCTCGAAGTTCACCTCTGGCCCATTCCTCATTCACATACTCTTTAAGAATAATAATTTCTCCCTCTGAGAAACTTAACTCGTCCTTCTGGTCACCAATATATTCAAACCGAGCAACACATTTTGAGTCTCTGAACAAAGTAGAACACATTTGTTGTTTAAAGTACAAAGCAATTCATTTTCAGAATACTTTAAAAACCTTCATTTGCCGTTTCAACAAGCATTCTAGATATAATTTAAAGTTTTCCATGAAAAAGAATAAGCTACACTTCTAAACAATCATCTTTACTTTTGAAATAGGAAGCTGTCCACCTCAGAAATGTGAAAAGTCCAGGACATGGAATTCATGTAGATTCCATCTAAGCAGCTGGAGGCCAGTTTACACAGCCATGTCCTTCAATCACCTTTACTGCAGCCCAGAGTCTCCCATTTCTACATTTTTGTATCCTTAGGTCAGAACAACCCATGGCCCTCCTGATGATAAATGCACTGAGTTTAGAAGTGCTGACCCTGAGAATCTCAAGGCAGGAAATCAAACTACTACGGCAAAATGCAACAGGTATTAGCCCGGTACAAAAGAAGATGCTCAATATATGTTGAATCAATCAGTGAATGGAGTATATAGATAAATGACTTTCAGAAAACTAGGGGAAGGTAGGAAGAAAGCAAATTTGGCATATCATTTCATACCACTTAATCTTATGCCTAATACGGTTTCTTTTAAAAATGATTTTTGTATCCCCTTTAAAAAGGATTCATTTCCGAGAACAAGAATGATCCTTAAATGATCTGCAATTCTGACTGAAAATAAGATAAAAGCAGAGATAAAACTGTGTGTCTGGAAGGCATGATTTAATACCCAACCTTCGATTTGAGGAACACAGGCTTTAGAAAGGAGGTTTCAATAGCAACAGGCTAAGGAGAAGCAAGTGCCTGAAGAGAAAAGATTGGTCTTGGCTCCAATCAAATTCTGATTTAAGTCAGGTCAATGGATGAATGGCTGTGAAAGCCCACTTTAAATTCAACCTGCTGACACAGTAAATACTGCTTTAAAATAGGAGAAAAATTGAACCTCAAGTAGAACCCAAGTGTTTTGGCATTGCAAGTTTTCTTATTTGGGATAACCTTTGCATTTATTTTCTAAAGTCCTCTGGGAGCATCTCCTTATGTCTGATCTATTCAAAGACAGGTTTACAGTCTTCAGCAGGTTGTTGTTGTTGTTGTTAAGTGCCTTCGAGTCGGTTCCGACCCATAGCGACCCTGTACAGGGTTTCCGAGGGTGTAAATCTTTACGGGAGTAGAAAGCCTCATCTTTCTCCCGCGGAGCGGCTGCATTGTATTAATTTGTTCATTTAACTATAATATAAAGTTTCATTGTGGCAGTGTTTTAAATCACAAAGGAGTTACAATGATACATCAAATGGTATATAAATTCACTGAAAGGGCCTTAGATATAAAGACAGACCACTGTAACTTAACTCCTCCTTTGTTTTCTCTTAGTTTCTCTTGAAAAAACAACAAAATACAAAATGCCTACCAGTTTCTACAGAGTTTGTTTCAATAAGGCTTAAACATTTGTCCATGGCGAAGTTCCTGACCTTTCTACAAACTACTTGCTAAAACAACACAGGTTGTTTTTAAGTGTCATTGAGTCAGTTCCAACTCATAGTGATCCTGTATATGGTTTCCGAGGAACACTGAGCACCTGGTGGGTTTGAACTGCTGATCTTGCAGTTAGCAGTCCAGGGCTTATCCTACAGTGCCACATCAGGAGTCCTGATCAACATCCAATCAATGATGTTAGGGATTGCATTGTGCCCCATTAAGTTATGTGTTGAAGTCCTGAATCCTCTAACTATGGATGAGGTCCTACTTGGAAATAGGATTTTGTTGGTTATGTTAATGAGATCATATAAATGTAGGGTGCATCCTAAGCCAATTGCTCCTAAGTTTAAAAAGGAGTATATTCGTAGCAGATGCCTGGGCTATAGAAGCTGGGACAAGAATCTTCTCTAGAGTACATAGATAAGCCTTCCCTTTTAGTCAGGGCCCTGAATTCAGACTCTTAGCCTCCTAAAATGTGAGAAAGTAAAATTTTGTCTTCTAAAGCCACTCTTGTGTGGCATTTCTGTTACAGTATCCCTGGGACTCTAAGACAGATGACAAAGCCATCTCTGCTCAAACTGAGGCCAGACTGTGGGAAGCATCTGGATGGACCCCACTGCGCTGCTCTCTGTACGTCTTGCATGGATAAAGAGAACTTACGCTTACGTCAGCATCTACCAGCGTGGTGCATTTCCATCAGAATTTTAATCCTCTAACACTTTTTAAACAAGCAAACTTGCCCTCATAATTAAAAAGACACACTGAGAAGCTGAATAATCACATATTTAAAAGAGCGCAAGCTTGGTCATTTTTTTTTAAATGATGTAAATACTTGCTGTTATGGGTTGAACTGTATTCCCACCCCTCAAATATGTATAATAAATATGCCTGGTTATAATCCCATTTGGGAACGGGTTGTCTTTCTTATGTTAATGAGGTAGGATTAGTGTAGGGGTGACTTACAGCAATCTCTTTTGAGATATAACAAGAGATTAAATAAGTAAGTGAAAGAAGCAGAGATGGGGAAAGAGAAATGTCAAGCAACATGAAGAACACCCTGAAGCTCGAAGAGACAAAGAAAAAGGTTTGGCAATCTGCTCTTAAAATATCAGCCATTGAAAACTCAATGGAGTACAGTTTTGCTCTCACACACATGAGGTAGACAGGAGTTAGAGCTGACGCAATATCCTCCCCAGAGTGACAAGAGAATACCTTTTCCTATTGTCAGCATCCCGAATTCAGACTTGTACACTCCTAAATTGTGAGAAAATAAATTTGTGTGTTTTTTTTAATGTTTGGTGTTTTCTTTTAAAAATCATCTACTTGTGGTATTTCTGTTACAGCAGTACTAGATAACTAAGACACATGCCTCCTTCACATTTTGTAGGAAAAAACACAAATAAAACTTACTTGACACAATGAGATGAAACCGGTCCTCTTTTCCCATTTCCTCCTTCTGGAATATCAATCTAAGAAAGACAAAAATCAAGGGGACAATGATATTTTTTCAGTTTTATAGGATTTATATTAAGATTTAATTTTAGGTAATAAGGAAATCCCTGAGTGGTATAAATGCATGCTCAACTGCTAATCTAAGGTGGGTGGTCTGAGTCCACCAGAGGCACAGCAGAAGAAAGGTGTGACAATTGAGACTCCCCGCAAAACCAGTCACTGAAAACTCTGTAGTGCGCAATTTCACTTTGACCCACATGAGGTAGCCAGGAGTTAGAGTTGACACTATGTCAACTGTTGTAATAGTAAAAGCATCGCTGAAATCAACATGGTAACCTGATAAAGTGGTACCACCTGTGCAAAGAGTCTTACCAGGAATTCTGGTTTTGAAAAAAATTGTAGCTTGTGGTGCTTCCTTCTCCTCATGTTGCCAATCAACCCTTCTTTCATTTGTTGCAACAAGCACACCCATAGTATCCAGTTCTTGATGGAGCTTTCTTTATCCCATGTCTTCCAAATTGAAAAGTTCAAACGCAAACAGCTTAAGATAGCAACTAGGCCCGGGTTTCTGTGTTAAGGACTACCACACCTACTCAAGTACTGGAGGAATGCTGCAATACTTCCTGGACCCCAAAGTAAAACATTTTACTAAAATCTAATTTTCTCCATATTCATAACTCTTAAATTTGTAACTCCAAAACAACTATTTGATTTATATAATATCTCCTTTACAAGGTTCAGCAAGTTTCTTGTTGCTAAGCGCTGTTGAGTCGGTCCCGACTCGTACCAACCCTGTCTAGGATTTCTGAGGAGCAGCTGGTTGGTTTGAACCGCCAACCTTGTGGTTCAAACTGACCTTGTGGTCCAGTGCATTATCTTGCAGTACCACACAACAAGTTTGGCTGTATAAAATATTTGACCTTGATGCATGCAGTCTGAAAACTACTTAGGTTTCATGTTCAACAAAGCAATGTCCTCTTGATGAATTCTAAAAGTTCAAAGTTTTAAAACAATTATTTTAAACTTGCGGGCTTAGAAATAACACTTAGACCAATACTGTGGCAAATTCAGTGTGATTGATTTTAGTGTGGTAATTGTGCTTTTAACAGTGCTGCTACATTGGGCAGAAGAAAAATGAGGAAGAGTGTTAAAACTAACATTATTCTTAATATTAATTTAAAGAGTATGGTTGGATTTCTCAAAAAAAAAAAAAAAAAATTTTTAAAGACCACCATTTTTTATAATCCCAGAGACTCAAACTCATTTATATTTGAAAAATAGAGGTAGCACTGTTAAACTTGTTTTCTAAGCTCCTGATGTAATGGCAAATTATTTGCTTTTTCTCCCAAATAAGCTATTAATGCTCAACACTGTAAGCTGGTTTTACTGATATTTCCCAGTCTCAATAAATGATATCAGGAACTGAGTCATACTCCTGTTGATATAAATGTTTAAGTGGCAGTCTGATTTTATCCCCATATTTCATAGCCACCTGGGCTAAGTATTTGCTGATCCCTCTTACTGGTCGGCTTTCACAAGTCAGGTGCTGATCATGTATAAAATTCTGATACTTTAATATAATGCTCCCCACTCAAATAGGAAATAATTTGTAAAAACGTCTTTAATGGACTACCAGTTCTAATAAAAGTTCTTGAGTATTTTCAAATACGTACGTATTTATAGATGGAAATGGGGATAGAATGGATGGAAGAAACCAAAAATAAACTGCACTCCAAAGCAAATGAGAAGTGGTACCGTAACCTCAGTTTCTTAAATGAAAATTTATTGTGTTAGTTGCTGCCAAGTCAGTCCCAATTCATGGTGACTTTATGTACAAGAAAATGAAACACTGCCTAGTCTTGTGTCATCTTAACAATTGTTGTCATGTTGCAACCACTGTGTCAGTCCATCTAGTTGAGGGTCTTCCTCTTTTCACTGACCTATACTTTATCTCAACGACTAGGCTACAAGGAACTCTGGTCGTGTAGTGGTTACGAATCAGGCTGCGAACCACAAGGTCAGCAGTTCGAAACTACCAGCTGCTCCGTGGGAGAAAGATGAGGCTTTCTGCTCCTGTAAAGATTTACAGCCCTGGAAATCCTGTACAGGGTCGCTATGAGTCGGAACCGACTCCACGGCACTTAACAACAACAACGTACTTTATCTTGGTGTGGCACTGTGTGTTAATGTGCCAGACTGCAAAGCTGTTTGAACTGCAACGACGGAAGTTCAAGCTCACCAGCTGCTCCTCGGAAACCCTATACAGGGTCACTATGGGTTGGAATCGACTCGACGGCACTTAACAACAACATACTTTATCAAGCATGATGTCCTTCTTCAAAGGACTTTCTACTGATAATACGTCCAAAGGATACGAGACCACGTACAAATTAGGAGTCCTGGTGTGGTGCTGTAGGATAAGCACTGGACTGCTAACCTAAAGGTCTGTGGTTCAAACCCACCAGCTGCTTCTTGGAAACTCTACATAAGGTTGCTATGAGCTCTGGTAGCGTAGTGGTTATGAATCAGGCTACTAACCTCAAGGTCGGCAGTTCGAAACTACCAGCAGTTTCGCGGGAGAAAGATGAGGTGCTCTGCTCCCATAAAGATTTACAGCCTCAGAAATCCCATGCAGGGTCACTATGAGTTGGAACCAACTCCTCGGTACTTAGCAACAACAACAATGAACCAGAACCGACTTGGCGGCACATAACAACAATTCATTTTATGAAGTGTTATAAAAAAATATATTATAAAGGGACTTCAAAAAGCTCATAGAAAAAAATTTCAATTCCATTGTTTCATGAACTATCTGAAACTCTTTCTTATCCTTTAGTGCCTGAAATCCTTCCAAGAATAGTTGCTCACCAAAAGACTTTGTGGTGGGATTTCAACTTGGGATTTTAGACAGCATTTAGAAATTAAGTTTTCATACTCCATAATACAATAATTAACCATTACCTATTTGACCAAGCCTTTTTTTTTCAGTGTTTTCATCAGATGTACCAAAGAGAGAACTAGAATCCAAGTATCTAGATTTCTGATTATTTTTTCCAACCTGCAAATCACATAGAACCCACTTTCCTCTTTCACTGAGTATACGACAAATTAAAACAAACACAACTCACAATTACTTTGACGTAGTTAGCAGGAAATAGACCAGTCTGGTTTCTACATTTCCCTCTGTACCAATCTGTATCTATTTTTTCCAGAAGATAAACAATGTCTCCAGAAACGAGGTTCAAATCATTGACTTGCTCTGCAATAAAAAATTGTAATTATGTATGATGAATTATCTTGCGTATTTGATTAGCGATTTGATTAGAACAGAGCACAAATTAGCGATTAGCTCTTTGCACTGAAGCACAGTATGTTCGACTGATTCTGAGAACAGATTATGCTAATCCAATTGATTTTTTAAAAATTACTATTCTTTTTGGGATGTATTTCTATGACCTCTCATTTTAAAGACCAACTTAGGTATATTTACCATGCTCTGATTCATGAGAAATGGTCAAAATAAAAATATTATGTTAGCCAATGATTCCTACTGTGCCAACATAAACCCCTTGCTGCCAGTTTTACTGAATACACACTGAATAATTGAAAGGGCTTTATAAACATGGTATAATATTCATATAATTATTATCATTCATGCTTAGAAATCATTTCAATTTGAAAATATTAACTGAGGGAGTATGTACTATAGCCCTTTAGCAAGTAAATTTACTTACACTAAAATAAAAATCAGTCTACCAAGTAGATACGCTTTTTTTAAAAAAAGAAATTATTAATAACTCAGGAGATGATTTATTAAAGTTAATGATTACAAAAACAAATTTATATTTTGATTTCATAGGTAGGAGCTGCGATATGGATATAAGTTTTACAAATCTTAGGACACAAGAACTTATTAAATCAGAATGAAATTTCAATGCAGTTGCTAATTGGTACCCACAGTTTTGAAAGATTTCAAAAGCCTAACTGGTGGGCAATTTATTTGTAAGGGAAAACATTCTCTCTCTCTCCAAGTTTCAAAGGTAAGGGTTTACAACTAAGCTCTCTGGAATGTTGGGCGTAATCAACACTTAAAGAAGACTGATGGCTAATGTGACCACCCCAGTTTCAGACTCTGTGGGCACAGAAATGAAAACCCATGGCCTTGAGAGGGCAACTCAGGGAGGATGCATGTTTCTGGATCTCAAGCTTCTACTATTGTTTTATTTATGTCCTTACCTGCTTGGAAATCATGAAGAACAACAGCATAAGGAGCACTACTGTCAACAGGCTTCTGAGAATGGCTTGGATCCTTAGGGGGGAAACAGGGCTGTGAATAAAGTGTGCAGGATGGATGCTGGATTTATTATTCACTCTGAGACCAACTTTTTTCATTAGAATCCTCTTAACAGGATTATATTAGGAGTACAAAATGCAAACCTCACAGTTGAACCAAATAAGGAAATCATTATCAAGTTGAGAAGGAATATATCCTTGCCAAGGGAGGACAGAACTAAGTCTCAGCTCTCAACATCCCTAGCAATGTTTTTTAAATGAGAGAGTAAAACAAAAAGGACTTGTTCAGTCTTTTTCTTTCTCCCTTTCTAATAGTACCTTGGTGTAGTGCTGTAGGATAAACAAGGTCAGTAGTTCAAACCCACTAGCTGCTACTTGGAAACCCTATATAGGGTAGCCAAGAGTCAGAACCAATTTGATGGCACTTAGCAACAATCAAGTGTATCTTGAGGACTCCTGGCACTGTAGGATAAGCACTGGAATGCTAACCACAAGGTTAGAGATTCAAACCCACCAGCTGCTCCTAGGAACCTTATACAGGGTCACTATGACTCAGAACAATCTTGGCATTGCATAGCAGCAGCCACCATCTACCTTGAAGCAGTGGTTTCTGATCTCTCTCAATTACAAGAGTAATGTTTTCTTTAAACTGTGACCAGGACTAAGGCTGGAGGACAAAGCCTTAAAAATTGTATCACTGTTAGGATGGGAAAAGAAAAGCTTTTGCTTTTCATAATGAAAGGAGCTCATGCGTTTCTACAAAAGCATAATTCACAAAGTAAAATCCATTTTAATTTATTACTACTTAACTAAGTGCTTTCTCTAATTTGAAAACAATGCTAACTCCCAAGCCTGGCCTGGGCTTTCTATTTAACCTGAATAGTTTATTCATTGGTAATTCTAAGAAAATTCAATATTCTGTACCCATTTAGCCAATTGCCTAGACTGGCTAGAGGAAAGGGTAAATTTGAAAACCATGGCTATTGTTAGTGTATCTGTATAAAGCGACAAGCTTATCCACAACACCATCACCGCCATCAAGACTGATTGTAGGAGAGCATTATTTGAAGTTGCAATTTAAAACTCACTGACGCTGGGAAATTGTAAAATAAACGTAAGCTGATTTTTGTGCATTCCATGTCCCTTCATCTCTTTTAATGACTTTGTCCCTTTGTCCTCTGCCCTCTCAACTGACCAAACCTCATGAGGATGATGGCACATTTTTTCATTTCCATCTGCAGTACCTTTTTGGTCAGGATGTTTTCTGGATCAATTTTTTCAACCAAAATGCATCTGTTGAGGTACACACTCAGTGTTGTTAGGTGCCGTCAAATTGGTTCCGACTCATAGCAACCCTACTCACAGCAGAACAAAACACTGCCCGTTCCTCTGCAGTTGCAGATACGTTTGAGCCCATTGCTGCTGTCACTGTGCCAAACCATCTTACAGAGGATCTTCCTCTTTTTCACTGACCATCCACTTTACCTAGCATGATGTCTTTCTCCAGGGATTGGCCCCTCCTGAAAATATGTCTGAAGCATGAGTGAAAAAGTTTCCCCATCTTTGCTTCAAAGGAACATTCTGGCTGTACATCTTCCACCACAGATCTATTTGTACTTTTAGCAGTCCATGGTACTTTTAATATTCTTCTCCAACACCATAACTCAAATGCATCAATTTTTTAACAGTCTTCGTTGTTCACTGTCCAATTTTCACTTGCATATGAGGCTATTGGAAATACCATGGTTTGAATCAGGTATACCTTAGTCCTCAAATTGACATATTTTCTCTTCAACACTTTAAAGAAGTCTTGTGTAGCAGATTTGCCTAATGCAATACAGCACTTGATTTGATTTCTTGAAGGCTACTTCCATTAGCGTTGACTATGGATCCAAGTGAAATGAAGTCTTCGATAACTTCAATCTTTTCTCCATTTATCATGTCATTTATTGCTACAGTGGTGAGAATTTTTATTTTCTTTACATAGAGGTGCAATCTATACAGAATGTTGTGGTCTTTGATTTTCATCAGTAGGTGTTTTAAGTCTTCTTCGCTTTCAGCAAGCAATGTTGTAACATTTGCATATCACAGTTGTTAATGAGTCTTCCTCCAATCCTAATGCCACGTTCTTCATCATATAATCCAGCTTCTCGGATTATTTGCTCAGCATACATACTGAATTAGTGAAAGAATACAACCATGGTACATACCTTCACTGATTTTAAACAATTCTGTATCCACTTGTTCTGTTCTAAGGACTCCCTCTTGGTCTATGTTCAGGTTCCTCAAGAGCAAAATCAAGTTTTCAGAATAATCATTCTTTGCAATGTTATGCATAGCTTGTCATGATGCACACAATAATAAGCCTTTGTATAGTCAATAAAACACAAGTAAAATTTTTCTGGTATAATCTGCTTTTAGCCAAGATCCATCTGATCTCAACAATGATATCCCTTGTTCCACATCCTCATCAGAATATGGCATGAGTGTCCAGTAGGTCTCTGCTACTGTACTGTTGCAGCCATTTAAAAATTATCTTCAGCAAAATTTTACTTGCATGTGATATTACTGATATTTCTCAATGATTTCCACATTCCGCTAAGTCATCTTGAATGGGAACAATTATGGATCGCTTCCAATTGATGGGCCAGGTCTTCAAAATTTCTTGGCATAGATGAGTAAGTATCTCTGGTGCTACTTCAATTTGTTGAAATAGTTTAATTTGTATTTTGTCAATTCCTGGAGCACTGTTTTTTTACCAGTACTTTCAGTGCAGCTTGGACTTCTTCCTCCAGTACCACTGATTCTTGATTATATGCTATTTCTTGAAATGGTTGAATATCGACCATCATTTCATTTTTTTTTTTTTTAAGGTTTTATTATGAATTGAGTGAAAGTTTACAGGGCAGATCATCAGTTTTACTTTCAACAAATCATATGCTTTGTTTCATTACAATGATTATAATTCCCTCCATATACCATTAGTTAACAGTATTTCTCTCTATTCATTTTAGCATTTTTAAAACAAAACAAAACAAAACAAAAAAAACCACTCAGGCATATATAATAATTTAAACCACCAAAGGGCACCTTCTGCAAGTCTGCCTCCTGGCTGCCAGCTCTCAGTCCCTCTCTTTCCATGAATCTAGAGTCCTCAGTTGCTCCCTCTCTCCTTGTCCCCATCTCTGGTGTCGATGCTTCTCTGGATAAGGTCCCACAATCCACTTGTGCTCTTCTCCCTTGATGATGCTAGGGTCCTCTGCTTCTGGACTTTAAGATTAACTACTCCCCTGGTTTTGTTACAAAACTTCTACTTTTACAATTGTGACAGCTGCAATTAGTCATGATAACAATGACTTATTATAGAATCATAAGAATCTTAACGGCATCTCTTTTTACCAAACCCATCTAGATAAGATGAAAACTATTCAGTAGGGACTCTATCTTCCCCCCACACACTCTTAAACTCCCTCTTGAAACCCTATAAGCCAGTTACTTTGTGCTTTTATCGCCCCCTCAATTTAGGTAGCCAGTGTCTAAACTGCCTGTCCCTAACTACTCAGTAGGGAGCTCTGGTAGTGTAGTGGTTACGAAATGGGTTGTGAACCTTAAGGCTAGCAGTTCGAAACTACCAGCCGCTCTGCAGGGAAAAGATGAGGCATTCTGCTCCCGTAAAGATTTACAGCCTCAGAAACCCTGTACAGAGTCACTATGAATGGGAACAGACTCGACGGCACTTAACAACAACAACAACAACTACCCAGTATGCAGAGGGGATAGCATTGATACTTGATGTGAAGACTCCTTCCCTCTCTGCTGGTATTTTGAGCTACTGCTTCTTCCATGAGTATAGGTCAAGTTCATCAAATTGACCTTTATCAAAAATTGTTTTCTAGTACAGTTCTAAGGAGCACTGGTTAAATATAGTGGTTATGAATAGGACTGCTAATCTCATGGTCAGCAGTTTGAAACTACCAGCTGTTGTGCGGGAGAAAGATGAGGTTTTGTGCTCCCATAAAGATTTTACAGTCTTGGAAACCCTATGCAGGGTCGCTATGAGTCGGAACTGACTCCATGGCACATAACAACAACAACAACAACAACAGTAGAGTTCTGATTATCAAGCCATCGAGAGTAGGTCAGATGGGTACTATCTGTGACCATTTCTTTTTGATACAGTGACTCTATATATCTTCCATTTTATTTTGATGCTTTCTGCAACATTCAATACTTTGCCCATTATTGCAAGTCAAAGCTTGAATTTTTTCTTCAGTACTCTCAGCTTGAGAAATGTTGAGCATGTTTTTCCTTTTTGGGTTTGTGACTCCAGATCTTTGCACATTTCATTTTAATATTTGACTTTGTCTTATTGAGCTGCTAATTGAAATTTTCTGTTCAGTTCTTTTACTTTCTAATTTCTTCCATTCACTTTATAATCTCTATTCTGGAGAGCAAGTTTCAAAGTCTCTTTGGACATCCATTTTGGTCTTTTCTTTCTTTCCTGTATTTTTAATGATCCTTTGCTTTTTTCCTCTAGTCTGTTCTTGATGTCATCCCCACAACTTTTCTGGTCTTTGGTTATTATATTACATCAGGTTACATAAACTGAATTTTTTGTTTTTAATTTTTTATTGTGACTTGAGTGAAAGTTTACTGACATCATTTGTTTTGCATTCAACCGATCATATACTTTGTTTCATCCCAATGATTGCAATCCCCTCCACATAACAACAATGATTCCACTTCCTTCCTGCAGTTCTTATTGCCATTCCACCCTCCTTCCCATCCCTTCTCAACTCTGTCCTTAGTATATGTCTCCTTTTTGATCTTGAATGATTGACCATTTCACAGTGAGCATACCTTACTAGTGTTGTTGTCCCGCTATGTACTAATCTACTGCTTGGCTGAAAACTGAGTTCCATGCTAGACCTGAAGAGTGGCCAAGGGCCACAGCCTTGTGTCCTCCAGTCTCTTTCTGACCAGTAAGCCTGTATTTTCTTTTAAAATTATTTAGAGTCCTGGTAGCATAGTGGGTTACACGTTGAGCTGCTAACCACAAAGCCAGCAATTCAAATCCGTCAGTTGCTCCTTGGGAGAAAGAAGAGGCTATCTGTTCCTGTTAAAATTTACAGCCTTGAAAAATCTACACAGGGTCACTATGAGTTGGAATCGGTTCCATGGCACTTAGTCATGAACACCAATATATTCACAGAGTTGTGAAAACATCAACACAACTTAAGTTTAGAATGTTTTCATCCTTCTCTAAAGAAACCTTGCTCCCATCAGCAGTCATTCCCTGTCTCTAGCACTAGTCTACAGCGCCACACCAGGAATCCTCATTAAGTAGGAAGCAGTGAGATGCTGTTTATGGTGACAGAATATTTGGTAGTGATTATTGCGGGGGATTGCACATGACAAATATAATTCATGTTACTATAGCGTACATGTGGAAAAAACCGCATTAGTAAAAGTATCATATGTGTGTATATTTACAATAATAATAATTAAAAAGTTTAGAGAAATGAAGTAACTACTTAAAGTGGTAGAAGATGAACTCAAACCCAGCTCAAGGAGATCCAAGTTTGTGCTCGTAACCATGCACAAGACAACAATCTCCTATTGTCCCCATCCCCTGACAAATGTAAACTCAACTGATACTGCTTAGTATTCTCTGTTTACTATGAAAGGCAAAATATAACACAGTTTTAGGAATCTTTATCTTAAAACTGGGCTTTTAAAGTAGGTTGGTTGGTACAAGCATTAAGTTGGTAACCTAGAGGTAGTCAGTTCGAATACACTCAGTGGTGCTGTGGAAGAAAAGCCTGGTAAAGACCTTTTATAAAGACTACATCCAAGAAAATTCTACGGAGCAGTTCTATTCTGTCACATCTGAGTCATCACGAGCCAGGGGCTAACTTGATTACACCTGACAACAACAAATTTAAAACTACAACAAAAATCCCCCAACTTTCAGATAAGTTTCATTGTTTTCTAAAAAACGTTAACAATAGCCAACATCCCAGATGCCTAACAGAAACTTAACCTCAGTATCACCAGTTGGCCATCAAGAAGCCTTGGAAGCATAATGGTTTACACGTTGGGCTGCTAACTGAAAGGTCAGGAGTTCAAATCCACCAGCTGCTTCTTGGGAGACAGATAAGGCCTTCTGCTCCCATAAAGATGTATAGCCTCTGAAGTCCTATACAGGGTCACTGTGAGTCAAAATTGACTTGATAACACTTAACAATAACAACAAGTCTATATATGGCATCCTGGTGTGACGCTGTGGGTTAATGCACCAGACTACAAAGTTGTTTTAACTGTAAGATCGGTGGTTCAAGCTAATCAGCTGCTCCTTGGAAACCCTATACAGGTTCACTATGGGTCTGAACCAACTTGATGGCACTTAACAATAACAAAAAGTCACTGTAAAATAAGCACAGCACTGCTAACCACAAGGTCGGCAGTTCAAACACAACAGCCACTCTATGAGAGAAAGATGAAGCTTTCTGCTCCCATAAAGATTTACAGCCTCAGAAACGCTGTAAGTTGTTAACAGACCTTAGAGCACACAACAGCAGCAGCAGTTGGCCAGTAGAGGTCAACTCTCTGCAAATCAATAGTCTAACGTGAGTAAGGTAATGTTTAAGGTGGAAAAAGCTTAGGATTGTTCTCAAAGTATAACTTCTAATATTTTTAGTTTCTATTTTGCACAAAGGAAAGCCTTTCAGCAGTCTGCCTCCCACGTTAACTTATCAGTGTGTTTTGGGAAAGAAAGGTCAGCTAAGACAGATGGACAATGCTATATCAAAACACCGAGAAAATGAGAAAAAGAAGGAATTTTCCTGGGTGAACTAAAGTTAGAATTTTCAGTATTTCAGGCCCAAGTAGCATTAATGACTTATCTTCTCTACTCTCCAAAATACCAATTTTCAGTTTTTTTCGCTAACTTCCAAAGAAAAATTTCCTTAAGGAGAAAGACTGTATGTTCTAGATTATGAAAACTTGGATGATAAGCAAACCAGATTATTTTATTGCAGTTACATGATGGTTGAGTGTTTTTCTTCATGTTTGCTACATTCATTAATATGGAAAAAGATAAGACTTTCTGCTCCTGCAAAGATTTAAAGCCACTGAAACCCTAAACAGGGTCACTATTGAGTCAGAAGTGACTTAGCAACAACAGAAACATTCACTAACAGGTAATGAACATTTAAGTGGCTACCTTAGAAAGCTTTTAAAAAGATATATCTCGACAAATGGCATTTTTCTGGATAAACAAATGATCTTCCACAAGGCCCAAATTGTGACTTGCATTTGTTAGATTACATTTCATTTCATTATTTCATGAGCTATAATCAGAGAAATTAGGTCTACACCAAGTTTAAATCTTAAACGGATATGTTTTTCACATTAGACTTGGCAATTATAGGACTCCCTTTAAAAATAATTATTCATTCTGCTAGGAAACGAACTCTGGAACTTGGGTAAACATGTTTACATTACTTAAAAAATAAACATTTCACAGTTGAAAATTAAATGACTGAGTGCCTGGTTGCTTATCAGCATGATATGAAGAAGGCAAAACACAAGACAGTCACTCTGCATGTCAAAGTGATTAGTATAGCAGTGGCAAGTCTCTTAGAAGTCATTTATTTGCAAATGGAATAAAATGCAACTGTAATTTTTATTCTGGTGAAAATAAATGTGCTAATAAAAACCCGAGGATGAGATACAATGAATAGTCCTATGAAATGTGATGTCATGTGTGATCTGAGGGCTGTACCATATTAATTCCTTACTTTGGGTCTTTTTTGAAGATGTTCATCAAGTGGGGTGATAATCTTCAGTGGAGACAGGTGAACTTTGCCAGTATCGTCTCCCTTTTGGCATTCCAAGTAATTATTTTCAGTCTGCTCCAGCATCACAAGAACATCCCCACGCTGTAAGGTACAATACCACTCTCTGAAGCAATTATTATTTAATAAAACATTATTACTTCCCCCACCCCGACACACACACAAGCACTTTTTCATTTTTGGAGCCTAAAGCATTTAATAATGTGTAATAGAAATAAGAAAGGCCAGCCATTTTTTACATAAGTCAGTTAGGAAAGAGGCCCACTTTACCTTACGAGAGAGTTTGCTGGAGTTTTCTGAGACAACGTCTTCATTGGCAATTCCATGAGGCACAGACAGCTTAAACATAAATCAGTAAAAGGATTATTCACAATCAAATAACTTCCTTGTGAATTGCTGATCATTGGGGATTTGGTATGTAGCCTTCAAATGCAACTCTCTTTTGGGGATTCCTCATGCTCTAGAACTGTGGGGCCTGCCATTGGGAATGGATATTCAAAGGTCACAGATATGAGAGGTAACTTGGCAGCAAGCTCTCTTCATTAACCACAGCTGGGAATCTCCATTCTATTGGCAGGGCCTATCAAGTCCTGCTAACCACTGGAAGGCTACATGCTCAGCACTTGGCCTCAGTCTGTCAAGGTACATCTTTCATTCAGTGTTCTTGACTGCTGCTTTTTAAAGGCTGGCAGGAAATTGAAGCCGTCCTTGTAGTGTTTGACTGACTTGCATTTACCATGAATCTTACCTTCTCCTAGAGTCTCTCTGGTACCAAGCATTTAATTAACCCCCTGGCCCCTGCCACTTCTTGGTCTACTCAGCTCATTTTGACTTTAGCATTTTTCTTATATATCTGCATCCTACTCTGACTAAGGGAGTCCTGGTGTGGTGTTATAGGATAAACACTGGACTGTTAACCACAAAGTCAACGGTTCAAACCTAAAAGCCTCCTTGGGTTACTATGAGTCGGAACCGACTTGAGGGCACTTGACAACAACAATAATCCAGTACAGGTGGCTCGGTTCCTTGCCTTGGTGGGTTTCAGGTGACCAGTGCAGGTTGGAAGACCACGCAATCTAAGACACATACCCAGGAAATATGATCAGATAAGCTCATTCCCAACAAGAAAAGGGAGGCTGCCTGGGCCCACGGATCACCCAAGAACACAGATGAGGAGTGCAGGGTGTGGCCCTTTCAGACTGTGTTGGGTGGTACTGCTTCCCAACAACTTGGTGATAGTCCCCAGGGTCCCATTGTACCCAGATTCCAGGCTAGCTTTATCCTTTTGAGGCTAGCAATTTAAAGGTAGGGTTGGGTGCTGTCCAGTGGTTTTTTGACTCAGCAGTTCCATGGTGCAGAATCATTCAGTGGTTCATTCTGTTGTGCACAGAGTGGTTATGAGTCAGAGCTGACACAGTGACACCTAACAACAACAACAAGTAACCCCATGTGACAGAGCAGAACTACTCTATAGTGTAACCTTTAGGAGCAGATTCCCAGGTCTTTCTCCCATGGAGCTATTCAACTTCTGGGTGGGTTCAAACCACCAATGTTTTGGATAGTAGTTGAGGGCTTACCCACCACAGCTCCTTAACATTAGGGGAGTCATGGAAAACATGAGAATACCACTTGAAATACACCAGCATTTCACTAGTTTCTTAAATGTTTTACAAACAGAGATTATACAAACAACTATGCTAAGAGCAGTCAGTGAAATCTGTTCCCCCTGAATATGGTTCTGAACATGGTGCCTGGCTCGTCTGTTGTACACAACACACAATAGCTACTGTTTTTATGACCTTTGTTACTTATCCCAGAAAGTGCCCCTGCATATTAGCTTCAAAATTTTATCTTCAAAATTTTAACTGTTTATATGAGTATGAATATATATGAACATCACTGCCTATCTATCCATACCCTTTGTTATGGATTGAATTATGTGTCTCAAAAGTTCTATGTTGAAATCCTAACCTTTGTGCCAGTGGTAAGAATTCCATTTGGGAATGATTGCCTTTTTATGTTAATGAGGAAGGATTAATTTCTTCTCAGATATAAAAGGGATTAAACCAGCAAGCAAAGACAGAAAAGGATAGATGCCCTGAAACATGGCGCTCACCAGTGGTAAAGGAAGAGGGACCTCTCCCAGAGCCAAGAGAAAGGCTTCTCCTAAGTCAGCACCTTGAATTCACACTTTTTGCCTCCTAACTTGTGAGAAAATAAGTTCCTGCTTGTTAAAGACACCCATTTATGGAATGTCTGAGATAGGAGCACTAGATATAACTAGGATACCCTTGTCTAAGGAAGATAAACAAACAACAAACCTAAATGGCTTAAAGTGAAAACCACATCTAAGATTAATCACAGAAATGTAGAACAACATAAAATTATTAATTATAACTTTTGTAAAGAGCTACTTTGCCATATAGTTATTTAAATAGCATATAAAAAGGAGAAATTCGACAACATGGAGGACTAAGCAGATATACTACATAGACCCTGAACAACAAAGATACAATAAACCAAATCAAACACAAAAGATGAAAATTCCAGTACCCTGAACATCAGAATAAAGATTAAAATAATGGATGGAGTGTTTGCTGGGAGGAGAGGCTGAGCAGGAATGGTCAGAGAGGGAGGCTGACTGGTGAATGGCTGGCAGATTCTACTTGACCATCTTGTGAGCAACTGTGGCAGCAGAGGGAGGTCTGGCAGAGCAGATTCACATGGGTGACAGAACAGGTGTAATTTTTCCAGTTTCCCCACACTCTTCTGGTGACCAGAAGTGTGGCTAGCTCCAACCCTTACCCACGCCCAGCAAAGACCCTGTTCTTTGGGAGTTTGGAGCCATGTGGTAAGGAGTCATGCCAGTGTGAGGTGGGAACCAGCTATGCTACTTTGGTGCGTGAATTCAGGCGGGTTCGTTTTCAGACCTACAGAACCACTAGATGCATATTTAACCAGTCATGCTGTCCCTAGCTGTGGTCCTAGCAGATACTGAAACTAGCTCCATCAAAGGCCTCTACAAACTACTTCTGGACTGAGTGCCCTAAACATTGAGGCCAATAGGAACTCCATCTAGGGCCAGAAACTCTGTGGTCACATCCTTTCCACAACCATCTCATGACTCCTAGATTTTCAGGAGCCCAGATAGATATTTTCCCCCTCTGGATCCAATAACTGCACTATTTGTTTCTACAAATCTGACAATCCCACAATGCCTTGAGAAAACAGACAATATTAGTTCACATGAAGAAAAAATATAGAATGGATCAAACAAACAACAAAAATGAAGAGTCAGAACATATTTCTGAGGAAGAAAAAGTAACGGAACTAACAGAAAAAGAATCTAAAGGAATGTTAATTAGGTACCTTAAAAAGGATCGATAGATTGAGGAAAGCAAGAAGAACACAATAAAAATTGAAGAAGAATTCAGGAAAACACTACAAGAACAGACAAAATAGGGATGGAGCTGAGAGTGAAGCATCCAGCTGATATGAAGGGAGGGGAGATGCACAAGAACACCCAAACTTGCAGATAGTACCCATGTGAACTAGCCTTGATGGCTTGATACAACCACAGGAATATAAAAAAGAAAACTTTTTGATAAAGGAAATGAAGATAAATTACTACAACTTTATGAACTTGACCTATACTCATGGAAGTAGTAGCTCAAAATACCAAGAGACAGGGAAGGAGTCTTCACATCAAATATCAATGCTATCTCCTCTGTAAACAGGGTAGATAGAGACAGGCAACTTAGACACTGGCTACCTAAAATGAGGGGGCAATAAAGGCATAAAGTGCCTGGCTTACAAGGTTTCAAGAGGGAGTTTAGTTTAAGTGTGTGCGTGGGGGAAGATAGAGTTTCCACTGAATAGTTTTCATCTTGTCTAGATGGGTCTGGTAAAAAGAGATGGGGATAAGATTCTTATGATTCAATAGTGAGTAACTGTTATCATGACTAACTGCGACTGTTACAATTGTAAAGGTAGAAGTTTTGTAAGAAAAACAGGGGAGCAGTTAATCCTATAGTCCGGAAACAGAGGACCCTAGAACCATCAAGGGAGAAGAGCACAAGCGGAATTCAGGACCTTATCCAGAGAAGCAGCATCACCAGACATGGAGGCAGAGATGGGGACACAGAGAGAGGGAGCAGCTGAGGACTCTAGATTCATGGGAAGAGGGGGACTGAGATGACAGCCAGGGGGCAGACTTGCAGAAGGTGCCCTTTGGTGGTGTAAATTATTATATGCCTGAGTGTTTTTTTGTTTTAAAAAGCTAAAATGAATAGAGAGAAATACTGTTAACTAATGGTACATGGAGGGGATTATAATCATTGTAATGAAACAAAGTATATGATTTGTTGAATGTAAAACTGATCTGCCCTGTAAACTTTCACTCAATTCACAATAAAAACCTAAGGAGACAAAAACAAAAACAGACAAAATAAATGCAAATTTTGAAACAGTAGAAAATTTGCAATTAGAAACCCAGAAGATTAATATTAAAATCTCAGACATGGAAAATACATTGAAAGGGCAAAGGAGTAGATGCAAAGCAATGGAAACCAGAATTAGTGAGCTTAAAGATAAATCTCTCAATACTAGTATGGTAAAAGAGCAATCAGAAAAAAAAGAATGAAAAAATCTGAAGAAATCCTAAGAGTTACGTGGGACATCATGAAGAACAACTTATGGTAGATCAGAATTCCAGAACAGGAAGAGACAAGCACAGAGAATGTTGTTGAAGAGTTGTTCCCTAACATCATGAAACACTAGAAGATTAGCATACAAGAAGCTGAACGAACCACAAACAGGACAGATCCCAGAAGAAAGTCACCAAGACATATCATAATAAAACTTTTCAAAATCAAAGACAAGGAAAGAGTCCTCAGAGAAGCTCAGGAAAAACAAAAAGTTACCTACAAAGGAGAACGAGAAGACTAAGCACTAATTTCTCAACAGAGACTAAGAGGCAAGAAGGCAGTGGGATGACATATACAAAACTCTGAAAGAAAAAATTGCCAACCAAGAATCAAATACCCAGCAAGAATGTCCCTCAAATACAATGGTGAAACTGGGACAGTTCCAGATAAACAAATTAAAGGAATTTGTAATTACCAGACCGACTTTACAAAAAATGCTAAATGGTATTCTTTTACTGAGAACCAACAGTAGACAACAACCTGAGATTACCATACATGACAAAACCACACACAATCAATACAGATATAGACATATTTAAAGTAAAACAAATCTTTAAAACTGACAATAGGGAATCAGAGAGAACAATGTATAATGAAGTCAACTACAAAGCTAAAAGAGGGTATACTGTAGCTACAGAACTTCCAAATGGCAAAGAAGTCAATTAAATTTCAAGATAAAATAGAGTGTTGTAAGCAGGGGAAAAAAGTAACAGATTACAACAGGGTAACTTCAAAAACAAAAAACAAAAAAAAAAACACCTGCATATCAAAATAAAAAAAGAGTTACAAAGGCAAGCAAATCAGATTAACCTCTGACTTCTCATCAGAAATCATGCAGGCGAGGCAATGGGGAGACATTACAACCCTAAAAGAAAAAAAACTGCCAACCAAGAATAATCTATCCAGCAAAACTGTCAATCAAATATGATGGTGCAATCAAAATATTCCGGGATAAACAGAATCTAAGAGATTTTGTCAAAGCCAATCCAGTGCTTCAAAACATCCTAAAGGGAGTTCTTTGGAATGGAAACCAACAAAAACAGACAACAACCAGAGATTGACAGACATGTGAACACCACCTGTAAATCATTTGACAAATAGCGGAGTTCAGAACAGAACAAAATTACAACAACGAATTCAGAGGACCTGTGGGGCTAATCAAAGATCAAAATATCAACAATGTCAAAAGGAAAAACATAGGAACAGCGAACCAGGTGGTGAGGAGATCAGGTAGATTGCAGGATACAATAGACTGTCTTAAATGCAGGGAAATGTTAAGAGGCTATAGGGTAACCCCAAAGAAAATTAATACTTCACAACTTACCATCAAAATAAAAAAAGAAGAAAATATGAAAGATTTAGTAAACATTAATACAACTGAGATGAAAATGAAAGGAAACACACAAACTAAATGAACTCAATACAAAAAATCATGTGGAACAAAGAATCCAGCAACACCACACACACACACACACACACACACACACACAAAAAAAAAAAAAACACCCCACAGAGAAAAATGACAATAATGTATTCATTGTTGTTGTTGTTGTTGTTGTTGTTGTTAAGTGCCATGGAGTAGGTTCCGACTCATAGTGACCCTGCACAGGGTTTCCGAGGCTATAAATCTTTACAGGAGCAGAATGCCTCATCTTTCTCCCTCAGAACCGCTGGTAGTTTCGAACTGCTGACCTTACAGTTCACAGCCCAATTCATGTAGTTAAGTGCTATCGAGTAAATTTCAAATCATATAGACCCTGTATAGACAGGGTTTCTGAGAAGTAGCTGGTGAGCTTGGACCACCAACCTTGCGGTTCAAACCAACTTTGCAGTCCAGCACATTAACCCACAGTGCCACACCAGGACTTCAATGAATTCATACCTATTGATAACTACTGAATGTAAATGGATTAAATGTACCAGTCAAGAGATAAAAGGAGCAGAATAGATAAGCAAACATGATCTTTCAATATGCTGTCTATGAGACGTATCAAAAAGATGGAGACATCCTAAATGCCCATCAACAGAAGAACAGTTAAACATAGAATGGAATACTACGTAACATTTAAGAATAATGATGAAACTGGGAAATACCTAATAACATAGGTAAACCCAGAGAACATTATGCAGAGTGAAGTTAATCAATTAAAAAAGGACAAATACTGTATGAGACCAATGTTGTAAAAAGTTAAGAAAGGATTTTTTTGATAAAAGAAACAATCTATGATGGTTATGGCATGGGGCAGGAAGAAGGGAAAATTCATGGCTAGAGGGCAGACACATGTAAACATGGGTGACAGGAAAGACAATATACAACAAGAAGAAGGTTAGCAGAAGAAGGTAGTAGGAAACACAGGGAGGAATGCAATAGTTAAAGTGAATAGAAACAAATGCTGTTAATTGTTGGTAAATGGAGGGAAGCTAATATATGATTCGTTGAATGAAAAACAGATGATCTGCTATGTAAATCTTCACTAAATTCCAAATAAACAGCTTTAAAAAAACCAAAAACAAAAGTGTTTGATTGCCTGGTTAGGGGTTAGGGGTTAGGGGCAGAAGTATAAACAGATTTGTCCTCAGTTTTACTCGTTCAAATTTTACCAGATTAACCTGACCCAAAGTAGAGAGCATATAAACTCTATTTTTCAAATGTGGAAAAAGTAGACAAAGCTTTAAGATCATATGATGAAAGGGAAAAAAACCCACTGAAGGAGAACAAAATTAATATCCCAGCTATCTAAATTATTGATGAAAACTCTAAATGGCAACTATTAAATGGACCATGGTAATTTGGCCCAAGAAAGGCGGAAGTGAGGAAAAACCATCCATCTTAAATAAGAATTTTCTACTTCGTTTTAAATTTTACTCAGTGGCAAGGGAGCAATAGGAAAATTTAGTATCTGTCAGAGTTACTCCCATTAAAATAATTTTCTGGATCAGATTTCTTAGAGTTCCTATGTGGTCAAGCCAGACAGTAGTTTAGAATCCCTGTCTGCCCTGTTTCCTTTCCCTGTGTTTCTCCGAATAATGAAAGCCTACATTAAATACATAGGTTTGATTATGGCCTACTTATTGGACACCCCTTAGAATAAGATTTTGCCACTTATGTGGCAATTCCATATTTGTTTCATCATCTTTGTATAATTTACAGTGACATCTTTTATATGCTTTAGAATAAACCTCTTGATTGTATTTTTACAGTTAAACTTACCATGTATTTCTTGTAGAGAGGGTGTCCTGGTTTGGGGCGAGGGGGTAGCACCGGTTCTTGATTTTTTAAGACTTGACTCTTGGCTTTTGGAAGGCCACATGCCAAGTTACTTTGTTTTTTCTGAAGATCCATGTCAGAAGAGGACCGATTAAGAGGCAGATTTTTACATGTTGTTCTAGCTGCAGAAAGCTTCGGGGGAGGTGGTCTCTCAGGGGGTCCCTTGGGAGGAGGTTGCCGAGCTGGTATGACTTTTCCATTTACAGGTCTGAGAGTCAATACAGGATCCACCAGTCAGTTTTGTCTGTTATTCACACACACAAATATATATACACACACCTTTCTGCTACTGTAGCAGAATTTTCTGAAACACACTGAGTATGCTATTTTTAAGCAAACGACTGCAGCATTAAACATTATATTATTAGAAGAAATGCCATCATGTTCCAGTTTCCTCTTATCTTGCACTAGAGATTCATTAGTTCAAGACAAACAAGCATTTATTATCATGAGCTCTCGAAGGTGCCATTTACTCTTAACCACACCATGACTAGGTCAGGAAATAAAGTACTTACTAGTAAAGGCTGAGATGAAAGATGTATAGGACATAAGGTCTTGTGCATGATTAGAAAAGGCACATCAAAACCCTCTAATATTCATGTTATGGAAGTTATTATTAAAACCCGAATTTAGATTAATATAAAGAAAGCTAGTTCTAAAGACGGAACAGAACAACTGTTACTCTCAAAGCCTTTTTCTTAATCCCTATGATTAAAAAAAAAAAGGTACACTAAAGTAACTACTGATAACAACACAACCTTTTGTTCAACTACATTGGGAACTCACAAGTACAAGTCACCTCCAAGTTCATAAGGAAGGCCTGTCTCCTATAACAGGGCAGGAGGTGTGTGCATGTGTGTAGATATTTCAGAAGTGGAGTTGTTTTAGTTCTCTTGTTGGTTTGTTTTAGAAAAAGTAATATAGTTCCATCCTTGGGTAGTATAAATGGTTAACATGCACAGTTGCTAACCAATAGATTGAAGGCTCGAGTCCACTCAGAGATGCCTCAGAAAAAAGACCTGGTGATCTACTACAGAAAAATCAGTCACCGAAACATTGAATGGAGCCCATACAATTCTGACATGGAATCGACTTGATGGCAACTGGAATACAGATGAGTGTTTGTGATCTGTGAGTTTCTAGACTGTGTTAAAAGGAAAAGGACGCAGAGATCCCCGTGACCTGTTGTCAGGAGCAGACCAGAGGTTAGTAGCCTGGGAAAATTTATCAATTTAATATCTCTCATCTATAAGATCGACAGGTTTTGTGAGAGAAAAGAGAGTCAGGTCTCTGACACATCATTTTCTATGTTTCACTAATTTACTTACCTTGGTGGAAGCCTGGGGGGCCCTCGCACAGAACCTCCTGCTTGACCAGCGTGATCGGACTCCTGCAAACAGTGAAGAGTATTTCTGAGTGAAGGTTACTCTGAAACAACAGCTTGTCAAGCTGCATTTGGACAACTTTTTGGCTGAATCTTTAAATGGACAGTAGCTGAGTAGGCAAAGTAGAACTGATTCCTAGAGTCTTCACGTCTTTCGGGCACAGATTACCAGGCCTACTTTCTAAGGCACATCTAAGTGGGTTTGAACTGTAAACCTCTTGGCTAGTAAAGGAGTGCTTAACCATTATAGTCAAGAAAACCCTATGGAGCAGTTCTGTAACTACGTTGATGATGCTTCCTGGCCTGGTCCCACTATTCCTCTAAGGAATCGGTAGACGCACACAAAAGAAGCCACTGGGACAGAGATATGAACAAGCAAAGAGGTTTATTAAAGCACAGATGTTCTCATAAAGATGAGAATGGGCTACTAATGAGGAGAGTCCTGAGTAGACTCTCGGTATCATTTTTTGTAGTTTTTCATAAGGGCGTATACGTGGTCTTTGCATAACTGCTGATCTCTATGTTGATCAATCATAATTGTTAAGTGTCGCCGAGCTGATTCCAACTCATAGTGACCCTGTACAGGGTTTCTGTGGAGTGGCTGGTGGGTTTGAACTGCTGACCTTGTGGTTCAGTGTTTACCTACAGCGCCATACCAGGACTCCTTCTGGGTCTTCCATATTTCTTTTGCCATATATCACTCTGTTATAATTGTATTAAGAGTCCTGGTATGGCACTGTGAGTTATTGTGCTAGACTGCAAGGTTGGTTTGAACCACAAGGTTAAAGCTCACCAGTTGCTCCTTATCAGAAGCGATTTGAAGGCACTTAACAACAACAACATAATTGGATTAATGAGCTGACCTAAATGTTAACTTATTATAATGTATTATGATTAGCTCCTGGTTACATCCAGTCTGTTTTAGGGTTCTCTGCCCATGCCTGATTTGGGGTCAAGTCCCATCCCCAATCTTCTTCCTATTTGGGCTTTCTGATTGGGTGAAGCACATCTGGTATTTGCTGTGGTTAATCTGTGGGCAATCTCTCTTCCTTGTTCTAAGCATTTAACGTTCTATTTTGTAACACAGAGGGTCACCCTGAGTCAGATGGACTGGATGACAACAGGTTTGGCTTGGTATGACTGCAATAATGGGCTCCAACATAGTGATTGCAAGGATGATGAGGAGAACCAGGCAACTTTTCATCCTTTAAAATCACACTGCATGGTACACAGGTTAAGCATTGGCCTGCTAATTGCAAGATCAGCAGTGTGAATCCACCAGCCACTCTGCAGGAAAAAGATGAAGCTGTCTGCTCTCCCAAATGTAAAGATCTGGAGTCCTGGTGTGGTGTTACGGTTTAACATACTGGACTGCAAAATCGGTTTGAACCACAAGGTCGGGGTTCAAGCCCATGAGCCGCTCCTCGGAAACCCTATGCCGGGACACTGTGGATAGTGCTTAACAACAACAATAACAACAACAACAACAAAGGTAAAGATTTCATCTTGGAAACCCTACAGAGACATTCGACCTTGTCCTATAGGATCACTATGCGTCAGAATCAACTTCATGGCAGTGGTGGGTTTTTTGTAAAGGGATTCAACCATAATAATAGCTTGGGAATCAGCTAAATCAGACTTATTTCCCTCTTTCTCAAGGTATGGTGGTGGTGGTGGTTATGTGCCGTGGAGTCAGTTCTGACTCATAGTGACCCTGCACAGGGTTTCCGAGGTTGTAAATCTTTATGGGAGCAGAAAGCCTCATCTTTCTCCTGCAGAACAGATGGTAGTTTCGAACTGCTGTTCCTGAGGTTAGCAGCCCAATTCGTAATCACTACGCTATCAGAGCTCCTTCTTTCTTAAGGTATAAAAAAATTAAAACTCACGACCATGGTTTTAAATTCATACTGAATATGTACAACTTCTCTTTAAATACCAAATGACTAATTGTCAATAACTGCAATCATTTGAACATGCTTCAATTTTATAAAAAATTTCCATTTTTAAAAGCAAATTAAGCTTGCCTTTAAAACTTGGTTTCACTAATGGGTTCAGTTAATGCAGTGAGGCAAGTCACTGGCTCATAAACTCTGCAATATTACAGAATATATAATCCATGCCTTATACACTTGCAAATTTTCCCCCTGCAAATACTGCTAAGATATTTGATAAACTCATTTAATTCTTTGGTTATCTTTAATAGTAACACAAACAGGTAAACAAAAAGCTGTAATAAACAGGCAGGAACTTTCATTGTTCTTCTTTCAAAGCTGGTGTTTGCTGCTGAGTTAATTTGGACTCACTGTGACCCCATTTAACAAAGAAGAACCGCCCCTTATTGTTTTCTTGGCAGTAATCTTTCCAAAGGAAGGAACTCTGGTGGTGCAGTAATTAAAGCATTTGAGTGTTTAACTGAAAGGTCAGTAGTTCAAGTGCACAAGCCACTCTTGGGGAGAGAGATGTGGCAGTCTACTTCTGTAAAGTTTTATTGCCATGGAAACCCTAAGAAGCAGTTTAACTCAATGGACTCCATGGCAGTGGGTTTTTTGTTTTTAATCTTTCTAGAAGATTAATTATATAATTATATAATTTAAGGAGCTCTGGTAGCGCAGTGGTTACGAATCGGGATGCTAACCTCAAGGTCAGCAGTTTGAAACTACCAGTCATTCTGTGGGAGAAAGATGAGGCTTTCTGCTCCCGTTAAGATCTACAGCCTCGGAAACCCTGTGTGGGTCACTATGAGTCAGAACCAACTCCACAGTACTTAACAACAACATACCTTTAACATTGAAGGGTATAAATTATATAATAAATACAGTATGATGCTAACTTTGTACCAAATAGCAGCTATAGTTATCTCTGGGCCATGACATTTTAATGAAGAATATTAAATTTCTTGTTACTTCCACAATTTTCTACAATGAAAAAAAGTTTAAAAAGGAAAAAAAAAGGTAGTATATTGAAATTTCCAGGAGTTTTTGTCCGTTACTGCATGGTAAGTATTGGACTACTAACTTCAAACTTGCCAGCCACTTCTCGGAAACCCTATACAGGTTGCAGTAAGTTGGAACCAACTTGATGACACTTAACAACAGTGATGTATGTGACATGCTTCTAATACACCTGACCCCTGAACAACATGGCGACTAGAGGTGTAGATACCTATGAAAATCCTGGTATAACTTTTGACTATTCATTATTTTACCTACTATTAGCCTACTATTGATTGGATGCCTCACCAATAACAAACTGTCGATTAACATACTTTGTACATTACATGTATTATATACAGTGCTAACATAAAAGGTGCATTTTGCAAAAAGTGCAAAGTATAGGTTCAGCAAAGCTTCATGAATTTCCTTTTTACAGTGATTCTTATGCTGGATTCATTTATCTTTAAAGGGCACGCAACTGCAGCTGCAGACCTCAATCTATGGAACACCTCAAAAATTCAACTTTTTCTTACAGTGTTGTTACTTTTCTGTTTCTTGGGAGCACTTCCAGCATCACTAGTGGTTCTTCATATGGGTCCCATGGTGTTACTCAGGGCATATGTTTTTGCATTAAACACGATGAAAAATACACAAAAACTGTGAGGAAACACTTTTTTACTACAATAAGTAATCTACTGGGGAGACAAACTCACATGGGAATGATTAGCATCACAAGGCATTAAATAAAAAAAAATTAATGTGGACCTGCGAAATTCAAATCGTGTTTGTTCAAGATGGTTCCTATAGGAGCCATTGTGTTAGCGTTTGCTCAGATCTGGGCTTGTGCTCCTGTTCTGCTGAAAGTCTTTCGTTATTGATTAGGGACATCCCCCCCTTCTTCAATATGCTACACATAATTTGGACCCTCTCTGAGTCTGCTTGTAGGTAGCTTTTTTTTTTTTTTTCCTTGCTTTGACGTCCCCAAACTTTTGGCCTTTGATGTGTTTGAATAAGCATTTTAGTTCCAGAGGAAGTTGTGTTTTCTACTGGTCCAGTCCTTGAAGATGCCAACTTTTTGTTCAACTGTACTGAAATGATTTCTTGTTTCAAAATAATTCCCCCTTTTGAGGGAGTATTTTCAAAAGACAAATATTTTTCATAAGACCACACATTTTTATCTACTGGAATTTCTGAGCATCCTCCCCAGATGTTTCTTCTCAGTCTCCAGGAAGAGGTCCTACCTCCTCTGTCCTAAGTCAGAACCTGTTTTCTTCCATGTACAGAAAGAATATGTTTCTTCTTGTTAGCCAGCTTCAATGTTATTTCATTTCCTTACAGATTGCGTAGCTTCTCCCAGCTCTCTTCCTGCAATTATTGGCTGCCTCCTTGGGGAATACCTTAGGGGTCTTGGGTTTTCACAGTGGACAACAAGGCACAGAAAAGCACACAAAGTCATCTGTTCCTGCTGACAGAAGAGCTCTAGTGGTTCCCAGTATTCCTCACCTTGGAGTCCCTCATCATTCAAGTAAAGAAAATGAAGTTTGACAACGTTAGCCATCTTATTCTGGGATAAAAAGTTCCCTGGCACTCAAGGCAGTAGAAACACTAGATGGTGTTTGTTCTGTGCCTCCTCAGGAGACACAGTTGACCTATCTCACAAAAGCACACAAAGGCATCTACTCCTGCTGACAGAATAGCTCCAGAGGCTTCCCAGTTGCTAGACTGGTGATATACTCTTCATAGCCTCTCCTCTAAGATACATTCAGGAACTGCTCCCTCAAACAAAAGGAATTTTAAACAAAGCCATAAATTTGACTTTTTGGCCCTGGGAACCTATACGTGAGACTTCAGTGTTGGGAGCAACTAAAGCAAAGGTCTCAGACTTGGTGGCAGTTTAACCAAAGGATTACAACTAAACAGTTGTGGTCCAGAAAATCGGGCTGCTCCCAGGTCAGGCTGCCCCCTGAAGAACTTGCAAAGCCTGCCTTAGGGAACAAGGAATTTGCAAAGTCTTTCATTATACACAGCCATGGGCTTCAGTTTAGTCTGCAAAAACATCTAGCTGCCTTATCTCTGTTTCCCTAGAAACTACATTCTTCGGATAAAGTCCCTCTTACTGCATGCATCAACAACACAAGATGTTATTCTTTTCCCTGCCCCCAGCACCTCCTTTGATATATGTATATAATAAACTAAATCTAGGTCTGAGTCACAGTAGCTTCATCAGAGTGCTATGTCCCACCTGGGCACAACTTTACTATTTTCATTTTGTGTCTTGTGTCTTTCTTTTTTTCTAATCTCCCGTCGCCCCTACTTGGGTTTAATCTCTCCGTGTGGGTTGTGGAGTATAGCCATTGTCAGATGCGGCACTTCAGACAAATCATATAACTTGTGGATCTATTTCCTCATCTTTCCTTCCTTCAGACTCAGTGTGGCAGTATACTATAACTCTTTGTCAACACTTTGGGACAGGATTTTCTTAGTGTTTTTTTTTATGTGCAATACAAACACAATAAGGAATATCTCTCAGATGGTTTTGTTTATTCTAATCTTTTCTTGTTTTTCTAAAATTTGGGTGTTGCTTTGAGGACCTGATAAAAACCACCTAAAATAATGCTAACATTTTAACAGAAGAGCTTTATAATTTACAAAACCCATGATACCACTTAACAAACAATACTTGTAATAAAGATATTTCTGATGATTTAAATCAAGCACATAGCTTGGCCTTCAACCTAACATGATCTATAATGACCACTTACCAAGATTCTGGTTCTGTCAACATTACTGAGTTTTCCAGCTATTGAACTGTAAGTGTTTCCAATGGGTTTTTCAGCAGGGAGAGGAGGTGGGCTTTGTGGATCCTCATGTAAACCTGGAAAAACAGTAACTCATCAATAATTTCAGGTTGTTGCAAATTTCAAAGAATAAAAAATTTCAGCTTGACTACTTAGGAAAACGGCTGTTAGAAAAGACTCATACAAAGACTGGAAATGGATGGGTTAATAGACATCAGTTAGTTTTACTGAATGTTTTGTAGAGAGTGAAGATAGTACTACTAACAGCTAGCATTTGCGAGAACCTTCTATGTACCAGCCATTAAGTTGGGCATTACTCACATACATTTCTCCAGCCAACATCTGTGTGTTAGATCTGTGCTGTTCACTACCTAGTAATCCCATGGATACAAATGGCTATGCTTTGAAAAACTGTGGTGAAAATGTATAAATCAAAACATTTGTCAATACAGATTCTCCATTTATAATTCAATGACATTGATTATATTTTTCATCTTGTGAATCATTATCATTCTCCTTTTCCAAAATATTCCACCACTGTTAACATTAACTCTGTCCTTCAAACAAAAGCTCTCCTTTTCCCCCTTCCTCTCAGCTATGTTGTTATTGTTGTTGTGTGCTTTCAAGTCGGTTCCAACTCATAGAGACGCTGTATAGGGCTTCTGAGAGCAACTGGTGGGTTTGAACTGCTGACCTTGAGGCTAGCATGATTACAGTCCAGTGCTTATCCTACAGCATATCCATTAATAATCTTTGGTTTTTATATATTTGCTTATTTTACATAAGTGAGATCAAATAGTGTTTTCATTCCTTTTAAAATTGACTTGTTTTGCTATGCATATTGTTTTCAAGGTTCATCATGTTGTGACATGCATCAGAACTTAATTTCTCTTTGTTGCTTTTGTTGTGAAGTGCCGTTGTGTTGGTTCTGACTTGTAGCGACCTTATATAGGGTTTCCAAGGAGCAGCTGGTTTATTGCAACTGCTGACCTTATAGTTCTCAGTCCAATGCTTATCCTACAGTGCTACACCAGGAGTCCTAATTTCTCTTTGACTGTATAATACTCCATTGTATGTACAGACCATATTTTGTTCATCCATTCATCGCTGATGGATATTTTGGTTATTTCCACATTTGGCTGCTGCAAAAAGTGCTGCAATGTACATTGAAGCATAGGCAAATGCAGTAACTTAAACTTAAATTTTAATCATGACAATGAATTAAAATTTTATTTTTGGTTCCTCAGTTACATGAGCCACATTTCAAATACTCAGTGGCCACATATGTCTAGTGGTTACTATACTGAACAGCACATAGAACATACTAATTTCTACAGAAAATGATATTAGACAGCACTATGCTAGAAAAGGAGCTCTGGTAGCATAGTGGTTACAAGTCGGGCTGCCAACCTCAAGGTCAGCAGTTCGAAACTTCCAGCTGTTCTGTGGGAGAAAGATGAGGCTTTCTGCTCTCATAAAGATTTACAGCCTCGGAAACCCTGTGCAGGTTCACTATTAAGTCGGAATCGACTCCATGGTACTTAACAACAACAACAATGCTAGACAACTTCTATCCATTTTACAGATGAAGAAGCTGAGGTTGAAAGAAATAAAAATAAATGAACTACTCAAAGTCTTTATATTAGTAATGTCAGATCATTCTAATAAGGCATGTTGCTTTCTAATAGGGGATACATAAAACACTGGAGTCCTGGTGTGGTGCTGTGGGTTTATGTGCTGGACTGCTAAGTCAGTTTGAACCAATGAGTCAGTGGTTCAAGCTCATCAGTTACTTCTCGGAAACCGTATGGGTTGGAACTGACTCAATGGCACATAACAACTTAATATATCAAACATTCCCCCATTCAAATAATGAAACATTTTCTAATTCATTAGCACCACATCTCTGGGCTTGGTGTTGTTGTTGTTGTGTGCCCTGAAGTCGGTTCTGATGCTTAACAACCCTGTATGGGGGTTTTGAGGCTGTAAATCTTTCCGGGAGAAGAATCATCTTTCTCTTGAGTAGGTGATGGATTTGAACTGCTGATCTTGCGGTTAGCAGCCCAACATGTAACACACTATACTATCAGGGCTTCTTCAATGGACTTGTTGTAGTTAAGTGCTATCGAGTCGATTCCGATCCATAGTGACCCTATATAGGGTTTCCAGGGAGGAGTTGGAGAGCTTGAACCACTGACCTAGCAGTCCAAACGACTTTGCACTCTGACATATTAGCTCACAGTGCCACACCAGGACTCCCTCAGTTTAACAAATAATACCTTTACACCCAAACTACACCCTTATTCCAGTGATAGAACACCTCCAGCTTATTTCAAAAAGACAAAAAACACAGATAACTAGATTTAATTGTTGTTGTTGAGAAGTGCTGTCGAGTCGGTTCCACCCCATAGCGACCCTGTATAGGGTTTCCGAGGAGCATCTGGTGAGCTTGAACCTCTGACCTTGCAGTTGTAGTGACAACAATTAAAATCTGTGGCAAAAATAAGGGAAATGAGGATGATGATTGTGATATGCTGAAGCTGCCTTTTTCATGCTATTTGTCTTGGGATTGGAAAGAGATTAGAATTTTTCTTCCTTTTAAATGAACAACCCCTACTTCCATTTCACATGAAAAACCTACAACAAGAGGATGATTTGTCAGGACTTTCTGTTTTAGTCACAGACAGGAAAATACTCTCAAGGGGAGAGAAATACTCAGGCCCCCTCTTAGGAAGATAATGATTTAGAGACAGGCAGGTGCTCTTAGTGAGAGGCAGGGCTGCTCTGGGAATTAAGACACAGGAACATCCCAACTCAGGTGCAATCTTGAAGACTTTCTTTGTGCTAGTTTCTTTCTTTTTTTAAAATAAGGACACAATGAGTCATTTAGGATATAATATTATGGACAGCGTAATTTTAGGATATAAAATATTGAACAGTGTAATTAACATGAAAGCGGAGAGGAGACAATGTCATGACAGAAAAGGATATATGAATTATCGGTGTGTGCACATGGAGGTGGTGGTTCTGCTGGTAGTAGGGGGTTTCCAATTTTCCTGTGATTGGGGGAAGGTCTTACTGAGAAAAGTGACATTTGAGCAAAGACTCAAAGGAATAGTGAGAAAGGGAGCCATGCAGCTATCTGGCGAAAGGACAGTTCAGGCAGAAGAAACAGATACCAAGAAGAAGGAGTTAGAAGATTCAAAGAACAATCAAGACTGAAGTAAAAGAAAAACAAAGACTCAAAGAAGAAGACAATTTATAGGAAAAACAATCTGCCTGAATCACAGTCTCACCGACCTTGAGATCAGCACAACTACAAGGTTATAGGCTACCAATGCTGACCCAGTGAACAACTGTTCTTATCCTGGACACAATAGATGGTCCCAGATTGCATGGCAAACAAACAAACAAAAAATTAGAACAAACCTCAAATTCCTAAAAAAAGGATAAATTTACTGGGCCAGTAGAGAGTAATCCCCAAGACTATCACTCTGGGATACTTTTTAAAATAGCAATTTAAACCACTCCCGGAGGTTACCTATAAGCTAAAAGACAGAGTGACTCTTACAATAAACACTACCACCTGTGAGCACTCTGCTCCTCTAAACAATCATCTAAATGAGATCTATGTAATGATCAACTTTTACCTTGCATCAAAGATGAGAAAATAAGGGGGACAAGGAAGCTAGATTAATGGAAAAAGAACAAATAGAATGGAAAAGAGAATGCTGATATATTGTGAAAAGTGTCACCAGTGTTACTGAATATAATATGTATGTTGTTGTTGTTAAGTGTCGCTACAGGATTTCTAAGGAGTGGTTGGTGGCTTTGAACTGCCAGCCCCCGGAACAGCAGTCTGCACTTATCCTACAGGGACACACCAGGACTCCAAATAATA
>NW_006408673.1:6759401-6777057 GCF_000296735.1 Chrysochloris asiatica
GGTGAGGATTTTTGTTTTCTTGACATTGAGATGCAATCCATAACGAAGGCTGTGTTCCTTGATCTTCATCAGTAAATGTTTCAAGTCCTCTTCACTTTCAGCAAGTAAGGATGTATCATCTGCATATTGCAGGCTGCACAGAAACTGTTAAATAAGAAGTTAATTTGCTATGTAAATTTTCTCTAAAATTACAATGAAAAAAAGAAAAATATAAAAAAGCCAAGGGCATATCATAAAGCTATTCCTTTTGTCCCTTGCCCATTCCAATTTCTACAGACACAGAAATCACATTCTTTTTCTTCAACAGAATATATGAATTGTTTAATAACTGTAAGTTAAGGGACTTCAAAAAGTTCATGGAAAAATTCCATTATCTCGTAATTAAATTTTTCCACAGATATTTTAAAGTCCTCTCATAATAAAACTCTAGGGAATGGGTTTTTGCTATTAATAGAAATAACTCTCTTCTAACAACTGTTTTGGCACTTCAGTATTCTCACATCTAGCAGTACGATGCAACTCTGTAACAACTTCTAGAGATTTGTCAGGATAAGAAGTAAAGGTATTCCCCCAGCATATCCTTTTGAGGATTTCATGAATATTAATCCAGTTTAGAGAGTTACGGGGTAGTGTTGTAGGTTAAACACTGGCCTGCTAATCAAAAGGTCAGTGGTTCAAACCTACTAGTCACTCCTAGAAGCTCTATACTGGGTAACTATGAGTCAGAACTGACTTGACAGCAGTTAACAACAACAACAATTCAATTTACAAGTGTGCAGAAAAGAGTTGATACAGGAGGTCTGAGACAGCCATCCTTTGAAAGGTCTTCTCCCGCCTGCCTTTGTATAACATATGGAGGAACTGGAATTTGGGAGGGTTCCACGAGTCTCAGAAATGATAAGAATGGCTCACTGCGCTGAAACTGTTATACACTTGCATTCCTTCAGGTAGACTGGAATTTTGCCATGTTTTAGTCAAGGGGGCCTACAAGACCAGCCCCCAATAAAAACTATGAGCACAGAATCACAAATGAACTTTTCTGGTTAAACATATTTCCCACCTGTCCTCACAACTTGTTGCTGGGGGAACTAAGCGCATGGTATGTGACTGTACTGAGAAAGAGCTCTTGGAAGCTTGGACCTGTTTCTTCTAGACTTTGATTTGTGCACCTTTCCCTCTTTGCAGATTTTGCTCTGTATCCTTTTGCTAAATAAATCATAAACATGAGTATAATTATATGCTGAGTGCTGGGAATCTTCCTAGTGAATTATACAACCCTGGGAACCCTGACACAACAAGAGAGGCAAATTTATGTGTAGAAGTTGTATTATGTCAAATCCACATATATTTTATTACTTAAAATTCATTAATTATTTTTATATCTCACTAGGAGTCTTGGTGTGGTACTGTAGGCTAATATGTCAGACTGCAAAGTCATTTGAACTGAAAGGTCGGTGGTTTAAGCTCACCAGCTGCCCCTTGGAAACCCTATACAGGGACGCTATGGGTCGGATTCAACTAGACGGCACTTAACAACAACATGCTTGCTAGAAGCCAGAATATGCTTAACAAGGTAACAGCAGAGAGGCAAACAACTGCTAACCATGTCAAACAACCCAATAAGCTTTCATTTCACTGACCTGTGGGCTATAGAACCCTGTTAAAAGAAATATCCTGCCAGTTGTATAATCTAATGCTGCCACCGGACCTCCTAAGAAGAGAGAAACCGTCAGAATTTGGTACTTTTGTTCTCCATAGCACCTCAGTTCAATCTTCTTGATATTTGCCTGGGCGACATCAACTAATAAGAAAACCATCAACAGACAAAACCCAGTACAAGAAGTACCTTCTAGAGAAACTAAATCTTTGAACTAGATTATTAGGGCATTCAGGCTAAAACCTGCAATATGGGTACAACTCTGGGATACTATAAGTGAAGGACTGGGACCTGGGTGCTGTTGTTGGGGACATGGAATGGAGTGGGATGCACCAGGGTTGTGCAAAGGTACTGCAGGTATAAATGAAAACAGAGGCCTTTGATCACCAGCAACTGTTATGGAACTAAACACACACACAAACACACACATCCATACTCCTTCTCTTTAATTATCTCACGGAATGCAAAAAAAAAAAAAAAAAAGTTCTGCCTTTGCTTCTGCTTCTCCATTACAATACATACCAGATTTTTTGGAAGCTACAAAATTTCAATTATTGTACAATTACAAAAAACAAATAAGGAAGCATATCAAAATGTAGTGTTAGGACTAATCTAAAAATATTTTGGTACCTAGTTATGTTTTTAAAACATTTGATTAATGAGCTTCACACAATTCACACATAAGCATATTTGGATCATACTAATGGGGCAAACATATTCCTGAAAGGAATACAAAATCTCATGTGCTATTTGTGTTATTAGTTTCAACTACTTCCCTACCAAACCTTTACCCGCAGCAAACATGAATAATGATAAACAGCAGATCAGACATAAACTCAAAAGCAGACATGCCTAAATTAGCATACATTCCTCCTAAGCTCTTGAAGAGGCAGATGAAGAAGGTGGAGAGGCGCTTACATTTTCCTGGTTTGGCTGGAATTCGAATCACAGTGGGCTTCCTGGTGGGCGCTGGTTGAACTGCTAGTTCCTTTGTTGGTTCTCTTTTTGTGGGGAGCTGAAAAGGATCTAATGAAAAGCACAGCTTATTTAGCATGTTTTAGTTAACATGGACACAAACAAAAAGTCTCATTCATAATTAAAGAGTCATTTTTTTTTCAGGCCCCAGGGAAAACTATTCATGGATATACAAAATCTCAGTTTGCAGAGACAAAAGCAGAGTTGGAGCTCATGAAAGGCAATAACTTATTGCTCTGTAAATAATTCACATGGTTTCTCCTCCTCTCTGATGAAAGAGATCCAGGGCAATCTTGAATTATGTAGAAGCTATCTTCTATGGTGTACAATCATTTCATAAGCGCTTGTCTGAGAACGAGGGGCAGCTGGAAGTAAGAGCCGACTGTCCCCCATGGTTAAGCCGCCAGATGCCCCAGTTAGGAAGGACTCCCTTCTCCCCTCTCTCCCTTGTGCTTGTACTTTAATAAGACTCAACCCTAGACTTAGCAATGGCCCTGGTCCTACCCAGCAATGGGCAGGTGCTTAGCAATCTCAGACTGAATGCTTCAGTAAAACTACCCTTCAGGAACATAACAATGTTAGGCCTCTAGAAATAAAAATATCTCTGCTTCAAATATTTAATTTGGGGATAACTACAAACCGCAAGGTCAGCAGTTCGAAACTACCAGCTGCTTCATGGGAGAAAGATGAAGCTTTCTGCTCCCGTAAAGATTTACAGCCTCGGAAACCCTTTTCAGGGGTCTCTATGATTTGGAACCGACTCGACGGCACTTAATAACAACAACTAGACTTCTTCATCTATCTGATTTATTTAGAGAGGACCTCTCAAATATGCTTTGTTGTTGTTATGTGCCGTGGAGTTGGTTCTGACTCACAGTGACCCTGCATAGGGTTTCCAAGGTTGTAAATCTTTAGGAGAGCAGAAAGCCTTACTTTCTCCCGCGGAACAGCTGACCGTTTCAAACTGCTGTCCCTGAGGTTAGCAGCCAGATTCGTAACCACTATGCCACCAGAGCTCCTTCAAATATGCTTAGAGAAAGCATCTTAGACAAAAGCATAACCACTGATTTTTTATTTTCTTTCTTAAATATAAATGTTCTTTTCACTGGTTTGGAAAAATGACCACAAAACTTAAATAAGTAGACTAGCAAAAACAAATAGAATGCTTTACATTGGGTACTCTAGGCAGCACACAGAATTCCATGAGGCAGTCTGTGCCTTTGTTCAACAAGAGACTGAATGAGAATATGCTGTACTTCTGCCCCTGGCCTTTGGATGTTGCCTGGGGGTGAGATACTGCCTATAGAATTCTGTAGCTCCTGTGATGAATAGCATTCATGTTTGCCTGTGCTATGAGCTGCAGTTCAATAAGCACCTTCTGCTGAGCAGCTCTTTGCAGGTTACATGAAGAGCTGAGCCATGGATAAGGCTATTCAGCTCTCTAATCTTTCCCCTTTCCTTCAACCCTGTGTTCAGTCAAACATACTATCTTGTATCCTGTCAAAAGCATCACTCACTAGTCCCTTGCTCACTAGGGTAGTTATGTTCACCATGTGTGTTAGGTGAGACATACGGCAGTAAAGTGCAGTTCTATTTAAGTCTCTTATCTATACCTAAGAAGGGTTCAATATTGCATAGTAGCTAAAACTGTCATTAGGTTACTGAGGAAAATAATTAAATGTCCCTTTATGAAAATCTATCAGTTCACAGATGAAAGAAGTCCTGCCTAAGTACAAGAACTAATTTACTATGATCAAAACAATATTAAACTTCTTATTAAAAAAAAAAACCGAAAAAACTTCTGTAATAGTAACACAAGTCTTTCCTGTGAACCCTGTCTGCCCAAAATAAACAAAATTCTTGCTTTCAATTTTAACAAAATTCCTTATTTCCTCATTTTGTTATATTGTTGATATGTGCCATCAAATTGGTTCCAACTCATAGTGACCCTTTATAGGGATTCTGAGGAATGGCAGTGGGTTTGAATGGCCAACCTTGTACTTCAAACCAACCTTACAGTCCAGTGTTTATTTTGCCGTGCTACACCAGGACTTCTCATTTTGCTATAGTCATTATTTTTTATTTCAAAAGTAGACTTTGTTGAGAAAAATGAAAGAAAAAAAATCGAGAGAAAAATGAAATTTCCTACAATCCTATCCCTTAAGTAAGGATTACTATCTAACAGTACGTATACCTGTCTACAGATTTTTTTTCCCCTATAAAAATAATATTCATTATTGTACAGATATTTGAAAAGCAAAGCCAGAGTCATTTTATACCAATTTCTTTGTAATTTGCCTTTTCACTTTTGTTTATTCGATAAAAAATGAAATTGTGCCTATATGTTCCAATACTATTGCAGGTATTAGGTATGCGTCAGTGAACAAAACACAGTTGTCTATCCTCAAGGAGCTTCCCTTCCACTGGGGAGACAGAGGCAATAAACAGTAAGTATCAGAGATGAATGCTTTATGTGGCATGGTAGGAACTGAGATGCACTGTGGTAAAAGGGACATGCAGAACAGGGTGAGGAGTCTCAGAGTGGGCAGGAGGGAGGCAGGTTGAAGAAAGAAAGGAGTGTGTTATGGGTTGGGGATTGTCCATTAATGATACTGTTTAGCTGTCTTTCCAACAATGGAACAGTAAATATTCTACTAGTTATTCCAATTTGAATCATGTAATCTAGACTGTAGGAAACAGCAGTGCCAAGAGATTAAAAATGGGTAGCTATGTTAAAGACCGTTATAGAAGCCCTGCTGGCTAATTGAAAGGTTAGCAGTTTGAACCCATCCAGTGGTTGACTCAGTAGCACCTAATAGCATGTTAAAGACCAATATTGCAACTATAACTGAATCTTAGCTCTGCAATCTATTATGAATAATATTAGCTAAAATGAAAGAATTTGAAGACCCCGTAAATCTTGGCATACATTTTATAGAAACTCAGAAACATGGTTTCATTCTTTCTGTTCATCTTTTCCTCCCTGACACTGACTCTGCTTTGCCTCCCTGGCCCTTGTTGGTATGCCCTGACCTCCAAGGAAGCTCCAGGACTCCTTCTCCCCGACTGCAAGACTTGACTTTTATCCCTTCTTTTGGGATAAAATTATCAGCCTTAAGCTGGTTCTTGAATTTTGGGGTCCTTTTTCAATGCATTCTTTCCTTTAAATGTCATTATCTGTTTGGAAAGTTGGCTTTGGTACTTAGAATTTTTTGGTTACTGGTATTAGTTATCAGTTGATAATGTTTTTGGAGGGGTATGGCATCCCTGGGTGGTGTGATGGGTTAAGCGCTCTACTACTAGCTGAAAGGTTGGTGGTTTAAACCCACCCAGAGGCACCTGAGAAGACAGACCTGGTGATCTGCTTCCAAGGGGTCACAGCTATGAAAACCCCATGGAGGAGTTCTGCTCCATTGGAATGGACTCAATGGAACCTACAACAAGAATTTGCAGGAGGAAGAAAATCTTGAGTATGAAATTAATTCAATTATTAATTCATTTCTGGACCAGTTTACCATTGGGTCCTGGTGTGGCCTACTGGCTGGTTGTTCAAACCCACCAGCTGCTCCTCAGAAACCCTAGATAGGGTTGCTATGAGTCAGAACCAACATGATGGCACTTAGCAACAATATACCATTGACACACTGTCTCTAACATTCCTGGAGTGAGGGCATGGGCAAGGGGAGCAGAAACGAGAAAAAATGGTAATCAGTGTACCCAAGGGGCTGGACACAGAGACATTGACCATGTGTCTGTTATGGGAGGACTGGTCTCAGGAAAGCCTGCTCCAAATCCTGCACAGTGTGTGGGCAGATCTCGTCCAGTCATTTTGCTTAAAACCTGAAGGATTTAGATCACAGCGGAATGTATGTTATTGTTAAGTTCTGACTCAGCTATCCTGCTTAGGGTTTCCAAGGAGAGTTTGGTGGGTTTGAACTGTTGACCTTGTAATTAGCAGTCTACTGCTTATCCTACAGCACAACCGCAGGACTCTGAATGTATACTAGCTATATGCAAAATGGGGGCAGTGGTGGTTTAGCAGGAGAATTCTCACCTTCTTGGCAAGAGATTGGGTTATATTCCTGGCCAGTGGACCTCAAACAAAGCACCCCTGCCCTCAACATCTGTCAGTGGAGGCTTGTGTGTTGCTGAGATGCTGACCAGGTTTCAGCAGAGCTTGTAGAGCAAGATAGCCTAAGAAGAAAGGCTGAGGATCTCCTTCTGAAGTCAATCAATGTAAAGCTATGGGTCACAAAGGTCTGATCTGCAATGGACCATGAGGATGGAGCAGAACTTTGTTCCATAGTGTATAGGATTACCATGAAGAAGCAGCCAATTTGATGGCCGCTGTTAAGTACCACTGAGTGGGTTCTGACTCTTAGCCACCCTGTATAGGGCTTCTGAGGAGTGGCTGGTGGATTTGAACCACCAACCTTGCAGTCAGCAGTCCAGCATATATCTTAAAGCGCCACACCAGCACGCTGATGGCAGCTAACACTACATAAATATTCAAAGCATTCCAACTACATTATCCCTTCATTCTCTCATTTTTGGTCTTTATTTTTAATACTATTGTAACACCCTTCCTAAATCCAAACCAAAGCAAAACCCCACGGCTGTCAAGTTGATTCCAACTCTTAGATAATTTGCACTCAAATCACGTTTAAGTTTTTTCACTATGCAAACCTCTAGAAAAATGTTTTTCTCAACATGCTGAGGCAACGAAGTTTTGCTATTGTACAACTGGAGGCTGTTAGTCAGGATTGAGTCTGTTTAATTATCTGCCCAGTCGTGAGTCAATTGAGTACCATATCAGCTTCTCCGCTGAGGTCTTACAGGCCGCAAGTTGTAGAGTCCTGCGGATTTGTGAGAGGCCAAATGTGGTACTCCAGTGAGAAAGCCAGAAGCCTGTTTTCCATCTTGATGATGGTGTGCATGTTTCTCCCAAGCAACACCATCTCAAGTTCATTTCTTATGTCTTTTTATGAAATGGTGCCCTCCCTCATCCCACTCCCTAACAGAAATAAGTGAGCAACATATAAAAGCAAGAGTGATACATTAAGCTCATGAACCCCAATTTTGATAGTTGTAGGTGGGAAACCAGGCCTCTGACTACAAGGTTTGAATCCACTAGCCTCTCTGGGACCAAAAGATGAAGCTTTCTGTTCCCTCAAACAGCCTTGAAAACCCTATACAAGGTTGCCGTGTGTTGGAATCTACTTGTCGGCACACATCAAAAACAAAAAGGTGGGAAACTGGATAACTAGTAATGGTTATAATTTTAAATATTTATAACCTTTGACCTAGCAATCTTCATAACATTGTTGTCACTTTAGGATATGTACTCTATGAAAATAAAATCACTGCTATTGTTGTTAAGTGCCTTCGAGTAGTTTCAATTCATAGCGACCCTGTATAGGGTTTCTGATGAGCAGCTGGTGAGTTTGAGCCACCGAACTTGCAGTTTAAACTGATCTTGAGGTTAAGTGCTTATCCAATGGTACTGCACCAGGACTCTGTAAAAGCACTGGTAGCGGTGGTGGTAGTGTGCCACAGAGTCGGTTCTGAATCATAGAGATCCTGTATAAGGTTTCCCAGGTTGTAAATCTTTTCCAGAGCAGAAATCCTCATCTTTCTATCATGGAACAGCTGGTAGTTTCAAATTGCTGCCCTTGAGGTTAGCAGCCCGATTCGTAACCACTATGCTACCAGAGCTCCTTGTAAAACCACTAGTAGGCTGAAAATGTTCATGAGATTGGCTATTGCAGTGTTTTAATTTGTTTTATTTCTAGTGCCAAGAAAGAAAGGAGGGAGGGAGGGAGGTAGAGAGAAAAGAGAGAGCAAATAAAACAACTCAAACGTCTACCAGTGAGAAAACACTGAATCAACTACGATGCACTCAAACTATTAAATTTTGATATCAGGAAACAATGAGTTAGATTTCAATCTATAAAGTCAAAGGAGTGGAAAATCAAACCCAACTCATTTCTGTTGAGTCAATTCTGACACATGCTACAGAATAGACCTGTTGTTCCATTCTTGGCTATAACTGTTAAAAAACAGATCGCCAAGCCCTTCTTCCACAGTGCGGCTGGGTGGGTTTGAACTGCCAATTTTTTGGTTAGTAGTCTGAGCCACCCAGGGAGTTGGTTTATAAAGAGAAGTCTATAAAAACCTCATGGTTAATTGCAAATCACACTCTACCCGAGTAATGGATATGTTGTTGTTGTTGTTATGTACCATGGAGTTGGTTCTGACTCATAGCAACCCTGTACAGGGTTTCTGAGGCTGTAAATCTTTATGGGAGCAGAATGCCTCATCTTTCTCCCGCAGAACAGCTGGTAGTTTTGAACTGCCGACCTTCAGGTTAGCAGCATGATTTGTAACCACTACGCTACCGGAGCCTCTTTGAGTAATGGATAGAATATGTGAAAAAATTTTTTTTGTGAAAAATGGAAAAAACTATACACACAATATACACATGGACATTCCCATTTTTACAAATATATATGTATACGTTGTTGTTGTGTGCCGTGGAGTCGGTTCCGACTCATAGAGACCCTGTACAGGGTTTCCAAGGCTGTAAATCATAGGGAGCAGAAAGCCTCATCTTTCTCCCATGGAATGGCTGGTAAATTCGAACTGCTGACCTTGCGGTTTGCAGCCCTATACTAGAGCTCCTTATATATATATGTGTGTGTGTGTGTGTGTGTATATATATATATATATATATATGTGTGTGTGTGTGTGTGTGTATATATGTTGTTGTGAAGTGCCGGTGAGTTGATTCCGACCCATAGCGACCCTGTAAAGGGTTTCCAAGGAGCAGCTGGTGAGCTTGAACTGCTGACTTTACAGTTCAAATGACTTTGCAGTCTGATGTATTAGCCCACAGTGCCACACTAAATTAGACTTGCTACCACAAATGCATGTTACTTTTATAAAAACAAAAATGTCCAATACAATAAACTCACTCTTAAGAAAAAGTTACAATCCCCTCTGCCAAACAAATGAAAATAAAAATCACTTAAACAAAAGGAATAAAAAGGAAATTCTTGTCTCTTTTGTTGCTTCATCAAGGCAATTAACGGCCCTACAATTTTCCATAAAATAACAAGAAAAATAAAAGCTCTTTTTTTGACACCATTCCCTCAGTGATTCTATTTAATAGGAAACAATAGAAAGTAATGGAAAAAAATGTCTTTGAATTTGTCTCATTTAGACCTATTTAGTTAATAATCATTATTTTGTAACCTTGAATTTTACATCCTTGAATAGTCTAAACTTCTATTTTGTAACCTTGAATAAGAAATAGTTGTTTAAAAAAAATCACTCATTATTTCATTATTAGATTTAAAAAATTCTATCCAAACCAGGCTAAGAATCATTGCAGGGGGGAGCAGGGGTGGGGGAGTGGAAGGCAGTGCTCTTTCTAGGGCAAGACTATAAGTGAAAACTCTCCCAACTTATTTATTTCAGTCTCATTCTGCTTATGATATCTAAAGAAAGAATTGATTTATAAGACATAACACCAGCACATTGTCTGTAAAGCTGATTAAATCAAAATATATATAACGAAAACCACATCCTCATCCCAGTTTCCTCACAAAAGGCATCCTTAGTTGTATGCATGTGAATTTTAACACACACAGTAGCTAAAATAGCATTAAAATTATTGTGCACTTTATATTTTTCACCTAATAGTATCTTGGAGGGCTCCTGGTATGGCGCTGTAGGATCAACAGTGGACTGCGAACCACAAGGTCTGCTGTTCAAACTCACCAGCTACTCCTTGAAGCCCTTTATGGGGCTGAGTCAGAACCAACTCAATGGCACTTAACAACAACAGCATTTTGTAGGCTGATCCATGTTGTTGTTGTTGTTATGTGCCGTCGAGTCGGTTCCGACTCATAGCGACCCTGTACAGGGTTTCCGAGGGTGTAAATCTTTACAGGAGTAGAAAGCCTCATCTTTCTCCCGCGGAGCGGCTGGTAGTTTCGAACCGCTGACCTTAAGGTTCGCAGCCCGATTCGTAACCACTACGCTAAAAGATCAGCATTCTTTTAACTACTGCACAATATTCCATTGTATTTGTTGTTGCTGTTAGAAGCCATTGAGCGGGTTCTGACTTATGCATAACAGACGAAAACACTGCCTGGTTCTGCACCATCTTCATGATCTCTGACATTGCTTGAATGCATGGTTGTGGCTACTATGTCAACCCATCTTACTGATGTACTATAATTTATGTAAGAAGTCCATGTGGTGGTTGTGTGCCACAGATTCACTTCTGACTCACAGCGACCCTTCATAGGGTTTCTAAGGCTGTAAATTTTTATAGGAGCCGAAGGCCTCATTTTTCTCCAAAGGAACAGCTCACAGTTTTGAACTACTGATCTTAAGGTTAATAGCCCAACTTGTAACCACTACAGTACCAGAGCTCCTAAAGCAGTCTGTTTAAGGTGTCCTTAATCTGGAGCCCAAAGGAGCTCTGGTAGCGTAGTGGTTATGAATCGGGCTGCTAACCTCAAGGGCAGCAGTTTGAAACTACCAGCTGTTCCACGGGAAAAAGATGAGACTTTCTGCTTCCATAAAGATTTATAGCCTTGGAAATCCTGTACAGACTTGTTAGGAGTCGGAACCAACAATCTGGAGCCCAAGAATAGGTCCCTGAAGCTCTGGAAATTGCATTGTGCATACAAGTGTGTGCCCCACTGCGACTTTCAGGGGAGATGAGAGCTTTGCATGTTGCATCAGATTCTCAAAAGGGTCTGAGACTCAGAAATGGTTAAAGTACCTCAGTACCATAGTTCACCTACCACACATCACAAACACTTAGCTTTTGCTTCACAAAACAACAAATCCCACAAAACATCTCCAAGTCTATGAAAAGTCACTGGTATTTTCCTCCACTTTTATTTGCAATGTTTATTCTGCCTTCCTTCCAGCCTCTCATCCCAACACCAATTATTTGACACCTGCTACCAAACAGGCAGGGATCCCTACACCTATCTCCGCATGGTCTTCATTACCAGGCTGAGAAAAACACTGATGATAAAGTAGTTTTCTGCCCATTACCTGTCTCTAATAATACGCTTGTTGTCATAATTAGTTTCACCATCCCTGGTTTGCTTTCTGTCATTTCTTTCCCTTGAGTTCTGTTAATAGCAGAAATTGGCTGCTAAACTATCATTCTGGTCTGTGTAATGGGGCTGACAGTAAAAGCACTCTGCTTTTTCCTTGACAACTGGGTATGATTTGTAATGGTGTGAAGAAGAGCTGCTAACACTTCTCAGCTCCATTACATTAACCTGTAAGGCATTCTAACCAAGAAACAAATCCAATATTAAATTGCCTGTTTTATGAGTTTTCCTTTAATGATTTTTCTAATCTTTACAATGTTTTCATGGCTTCAGTATTTTCTGAGATTAATAAGGCAACTTCATCTCGTGAACACTACTTTATTAGATTTTCTTTATTTGTGAGGGATGAGAAAAAGAAAGGAAGATGTATTTGTAATTGTCTTTCTTTTCTCCTGTAATCCTCAGCCTAGGTTTGGCTGATGCCTGGATGATTGGGCAAAGCTTCACAAAAAGATCACAATCTTTTATTTACAAAGACAATGCTATTGATATACCATCAAAAAGCTACCCCTACTCAAAGCAAGTAAATAAACAAAAACTAAAAACAAAGAAAATTCCTCTACATGAATAGGAGTTTAGAGGTGATGCTATAAGGCTCTGGAAGCCATTAAGTAGCGGGGGGACAAGATCCAGTGTCCACAGTGGGAAGGGCAATGGGCTTGACGCAGAAACAAGGACCCAATTTAGGAGGCCAGGGCAAATTACAGGCAATTTAGGAAATCAGAGCAAATCATAAAGGTCTCAAGTGAGTCAGTAGCAGGAAGGATGGAAATAAGAGGCAGATGCAAAAACTGTTCAGAAGGTAAAACCAGCAGGTGTTGATAACTAATTGGCTGTAAAGAACAAGAAGTAACTATAATAAATAAACAATAACAACAACAAAAAAAGTTGCTGTTGAGCTAACTTCAAATCATGGTAAATCTTGTATGTGCTCCACAGGGTTTTCAATAGCTGATTCTTTGGGATTTTTTTTTTTTAGTTCACCAGACTTCTTTTCTGAGGCACTTCTAGGAGGACTCAAATCTCCAGTCTTTCAGTTAGTACCCAAGTGTGTTAACTGTTTACACCACACCTAGGGATTCAAGTCATGACTGTTATTGCTGTTAAGTGCTGTTAAGTCGATTCCAACTCATAGCAACCCTGTATAGGGCTTCTGAGGAGCAGCGAGTGGGTTTGAACTGCTGACCTTGTGGTTTGCAGGTCAGTGCTGATCCTACAGCGCCAAACTAAGAGTATGTGTTGTTGTTGTTAAGTGCTGTTGAGTAGGTTCTGACTCATAGGGACCTTATACAGGGTTTCTGAGGAGTAGCTGGTGGGTTTGAACTGCTAATCTTCTGGTTTGCGGTCTAGTGTTGATCACTTTGAGGACTAAAGTACACATGACACAGTTCAATTGCCTCATATGCATGTGAAAGCCAGACAAAGAAACAAGGAAAACCAAAGATGACTGGGTGCATTTGAATTATGGTTTTGGCAAAGAACATTGAATATATTCTGGACTGCCAGAACACACAAGTCTGTCTTGTAAGAAGTATAGCCAGAATGCTCCTTAGAGGCAAGTATGGTGAGACTTTGTCTCTCGTACTTTGGACAAAGTATCAGGAGGGATAAGTCCCTAGAATAGGAGGACATAATGCTTGGAAAAGCAGAAAGTCAGTGAAAAAGAGGAAGACCTCCAACAAAATGGATTCACAGAGTGGCATCAGTAATGGGCTCAAACATAACAATTGTGTGGCTGGCGCAGGACTGGGCAGTGTCTTGTTTTGCGTAGGGTCCTTATGAGTTGGAACTGATTGGACGGCATTTAACAATGACAATGAGCACTTACCATGTTTCAGAAAACGTGATAAGGCTTTCCTGAATTATCACATTCAATCCTTACAACAACTCTATGAGAAGTATGATTATTGTATTTTACAGATGAGGAAATCAAAGCACTGTGAGGTTAAGTAAATACCTTGAGGTCACACTGCAATTAGAAGGTAGACCATGGCTTGTCTGTGTGACCAGGTCAGGGGACTTAAGGATGATCCTGAGATTTCTGTAGGGATGTCTAGATGGGTGATGGAGCCAAACAATCATTTGCCTCCAAGACAAATGCACAAAACAGGAGGAGAAGCAGGTTTTGAAAGAAGATAAAAGTGCTAGTTCAGTATAACCCTATCGTCAAGAACCATGATTAAAGTCAGGTAGGGCAAGCAAATTAAACAGTTTGCTATAAGACTGTCCTCATAATTAAATGTGATGCAATGAGGCGACAGAAATAAAACAGAAAAGGCTGAGTATGAAGCATGGAACTGTATTCATGTTCAATGTATACTGTTGACCTTTCGTTGTGAACATGACTGTAATTATCTGCTTGATGACAGAATAAATCCTTAGCAATTACTACCCACATTGTAATACTCATAAAATCTGGTGGTGGTTTTGTGCCATGGAGTCAGTTCCGACTCATAGCGACCCTGTACAGAGTTTCTGAGGCTATAAATCTTTACGGGAGCAGAAAGTCTCATCTTTCTCCCATGGAACTGCTGGTAGTTTCAAACTGCTGCCCTTGAGGTTAGCAGCCCAACTCATAACCACTACACTACCAGAGCCTCTGCCTTTCATAGAATCTAGCAGGTATCATTACATTCCCATTTCTATAGTTTCCACTGTTAACTGCTGCTGAATTTATTCATCTTTTCCCACCCTGAAGGAGCCCTGGTAGCACAATGGGATAATCAGTGCTGGGCTGCTAACCTAACCCCAAGGCTGGTGGTTCAAATGCACCAGCTACTGCTTCAGTGAAAGATAAGGCTGTCTGTTTCTGTGAAATATACAGTATCAGAAAGTCAAAGGAGCAATTCTATTCTATCCAATAAGGTCACCATGAGTTGAAATTGCCTCGATGACAGTGGATTTGCTTTTCTAGTTTTATACAACCTGAACCTTTTAGCCCCCAAACAAAAACAGAACATGTACAAGGTTCAAATAAGAAAATGAAATTAACAAAGACCTGAAAATTAGGTAAGAGGTGCATCGTTTTAGTTTACCTGCTATAGCCAGTTACAATGTCATGTGCCTGGTAAATATTTAATAAATATTTGCTATCATTTAAAAGACAACTGTGCTTTGCAGACTTTGCTTTTGAAGTCACAGAGCTTGCACCATTTTGATCCATGTTAAACATTTATAAGGTGACAGTTAACCTTTCAAAAATACCATTAAACTTACATGCTCATGTATTCTATCCCAAATAAGTCAACAGCAGTACAGGAATCTTATCAATGACATGGAGAACAGCTTAGTTTGACAAATCAAAGATAAGCTTTACCATCACACACTCCATCTGGACAGCATGAGGAATGAAAACATATTCTCTTGGGAAATTTAATTGTCCTGATTTTGGCAGCAAACCCACTACACTGTATTTATTTACAAAACTCTGCATTCCCAAGAGAAGATGTTCTGTGAAGTTCACAGGGGAAGAAAAAAAGAGAAGGCTGTATCATCTGGTTGGGTCTTTATTTCTTCCATTGCTCTTTCCAGAGTTCTCCACCTGGGCTGGTCCAGTTCATTGAACTCCCAGCAGCAGCCTGGGGGCAATCTGATGAGTCTCTCAGGGGCTACTGTGGTCCCATCTAATAGGAATTGAATTGTATACCCCAGAAAGTTCTGTTGAAATCCTAACCCTTGTACCTGTAAATGGAATCAGATGTCTTTTGTTATGTTAATGAGGACACACCATAATCCAGGGACCTTAAACCTAATCCCTTCTCAAATCCACTGATTTCAATTCAAAAAGACCCTGTATAGGGTTTCAGAGACTAAATCTTTACAGGAGTATATAGCTTCAGCTGGTGAGCTTTAACCTCTGACCTTGCAGCTAGCTGCCCAACACCTATTATAGTGTGCCACCAGGCTCCTTTGTTGTTTTTAAGTGCCATGGAATTGTTTTGGACTCATGGGGACCCTGTATTGGGTTTCCATGGAGTGGCTGGTGAGTCTGAATGGCTGATTTTGCAGTACAGTGCTTATCCTACAGCTCTACACCAGGGTTACTTTAGTGGTATCATAAAAACTGTAGAACAGGAAGGAATGCAAGAGTTAATTGATGGTATAGGGAGGGGACTGCAATCACTGTCATGAAACCAAGTATATGATTTGTTGACTGTAAAACAGATGACTTGCTTTGCAAACCTTCTCCCAATATACAATAAAAAGGTTTTTTTGTTCTTTTGAAAATGTAAAATAGAACAGGTTGGAAACAGACCTGCAGAGGGAGTGATGTCATACAAAGACAGAGGCAGATAATTGTACAAGCCAAAGTCCTGGTGTGGTTCTGTGGGTTAATGCACTGGACTCGGTTTGAACCTTAAGGTCGATGGTTCCAGTTTACCAGCTGCTGCTCCTCAGAAACCCTATACCTGCTCCTCAGAAACCCGAAACAAAATCACTATAAATCCAAACTGAGCTGATGGCACTTAACAATTGCAAAAACAAGACGTAAAGAGAGAAATAAGAACATTCCTCTACATTCAAAGTCTTGAATTAGGTTTGCAACTTACAGAACTAGAAAATCACCTGCATGACGTGTTTGTGTTATAGCAGTACAAGGAACCTAAGACAGCATCTCGAGACACCTCCCCCTATATTCTTTAAAATTGCCCACCATTATTGTAGATTCATCTACTTCTTACTTCAACTCTATTAGAGTTTGCTTTATATATTTTGGAGCTCTTTCATTGAGAGCATAGACATTTATTATGGTTATGTCATCTTGTTCAATTGTCCCTTTAATCATGAGATAATGTCCATCTTTATCTATTATGCTGGTTTTTGCCTTAAAGTTTATTTTATCAGAGATTAGTACTGCCACTCTTGTTCGCTTTTTATCGCAATTACCTTGGTATATTTTTTTCCATCCTTTGACTTTTAATCTATTTTTGTCACGGTGTGTAAGATGTGTCTCTTGCAGACAGCATATTGAAGGATCTTGTTTTCTTATCCATTCTGCCAACCTCTGTCTCTTAACTGGTGCATTCAATCTGTTTACATTCAGTGTATTTATGGATGTTGTTGTTGTTGTCATGTGCCGTGGAGTCGGTTCCGACACACAGAGACCCTGTATAGGGTTTCCGAGGCTGTAAATCTTTACGGGAGCAGAATGGATAGGTATGGATTAATTGCTGTCATTCTGGTGTTTTTCTGTGGTGTTGCTTTCTTTGTTCAGCGTGTCTCCCTGTGATAACTTCATGGTTTTTTGTTCTTTCTTGTGAGTTTCCTCATAGTTTTAATGTTTCGATGTTCTTCTTGGATTTACATTTCTTTGGTATGGTATGAAGTGTTAATTTTCTTTGAGGTTACCTTATAGTCCATTAACATTTCCCTCCATTTAGTGCAGTCTATTTTATCCTGTAATCTACCTGACCTTCTCACCATCTGGATCTCTGTTCCTATGTGTTTACGTTCTTTCACATTGTAATTGTTTTGATCATAGACTTACTCCCAGATTCTCTGAGTTTGTTCTTAAAGTTTGTTTGTTTGTTTTAATTTAAGGTTTTGTTGTGGATTGAGTGAAAGTTTAAAGGGCACATCATCAGTTTCACATTCAACCATTCATATAACTTGTTTCATTACATTGAGTATAATCCCCTCCATATTCCATGAGTTGAGTATTTCTCTCTATCCACTTTAGCTTTTTAAAAAACACACAAACAAAAAACCCACTCAGGCATATATAATAATTTACATCTCCAAAGGGCACATTCTGCAAGTCTGTTCCTGGCCACAAGTTCTTAGTCCTTCTAGTTCTTCTTAGTTGATGAATCTAGAGTCCTCAGTCACGCCCCACTCCATGCCCCCATCTCTGGCACTGCTGCTTCTCTGGATAAGGTCC
>NW_006408673.1:6778414-6790022 GCF_000296735.1 Chrysochloris asiatica
AGCAAGGGACCAATGAACAGATACCCAAAGAAAAGAATGTCCACATCTTTATCTCAGTGGTTCTAACAGGCGTGTGTGGCCGTTCTGATCCTTCCCCCACATGGTCTCACCCAAGATGGCGGCTACTGGAGCAGCGGAGCGTCCCGGACTAGAAAGCAGTAGATTTCTTGGTTCTGTCACAAATTCCCCCAGCTGTGAGCCTTCCAACTTTCTAAATATACCTTTATATGTGGTTCAGAGTTCTGGGACCAGCCCCTGAGCCTGCTTGGTCCGGTATTCTGTGTTGTTGTTGGCGGAACTCCTTTACTGCACTTCTACCCAATCCTCCATCTTGTTTGTTCTCTGTTCTTATAGTTTTGTTCTGTTCTTGACTCTTCCTTCTGTCGATTTAGTTCTGGGAGGTGCTGCCACATATGTCAATCTCTGGTTATTGTCTGTTCTTGTTGGTTCTCAGTCTACAGAACTCCCTTTAGGATGTTTGTAGTACAGGGTTGGCTTTGGAAAAATCCCTTAGCTTCTGTTTATTCTGGAATGTTTTGATTACACTGTCGTATTTGATTGATAGCTTTGCTGCATAAAGGATTCTTGGTTGACAGTTTTTTTCTTTCAGGATTTTATATATGTCTCCCCATTGCCTTCTTGCTTGCATGGTTTCTGCTGAGAGATCCGAGCTTAATCTGACCTGCTTGCCTTTGTATATAATACTTCTCTTTTCCCTAGCTGCTTTTCAGGATTGTCTACTTATCTTTGATTTTAGAGAGCTTGATTATAATATGTCTCAGTGATTTTCTTTTGGGGTCTATCCTTCCTGGGTTTTGTTGAGTTTCTTGAATGTTTACCTTTTCATTTTTCAGGATGTTAGAGAAAATTTCTTCCAGCAGTTCTTCAACTATTTCCTCTGTGGACTTGTGTGATTCTTCCTGTTCTGGCATGTCAATAATTCTTAAGTCATTCCTCTTTATGATGTCCAACATGAATCTTAAGACTTTCTTCAGATTTTTTTATTTGCTCTTCTGTCTTAGTGGTATTGAGAGATTTGTCTTCCAGCTTACTAGTTCTGCCTTCCATCTCTTCTATTCTACTCCTTTGCCCTTTCAGAGTATTGCCTATTTCTGATATTCTAGTATTGATTGTTTGGACTTCTTTCTGTAGGTTTTGAATAATTTCCAATGCTGTATTTATCTTATTTGGTTGTTCTTGCAGCACTTTCCTGACTTTTTCCTTATTTTTCTCAACTCCCTTGTAAAGTGTTTTGAAACATTTTATAATCATTTTTCTGAATTCCTTCTCAGGAATTTCCAAGGCCTGCCCGCCTTCCAGAAGGGAGTCCAGGTCTACCGTTAGGTCATTTGTCTCAGACATGTTATCTTGTTTCTGGACATGTGCTGTTATGGTCATCTGCTTTTGCTTCTTGGACATATTTAGTGTTTACCTGTGGCCTTAAGACTTAATTGAGTGTGTGGTTCGGTATTTTTTATGTTTTCTGATTGCCTCCAGTTAGATGTGATCAGGACGTGGTGTCCCTTTTAACTCTTCTTATTGCTTAATTCAGAGTAACTTTCACAGGTGTTGTCTTCGTCCCTGGTGTATGGCAGTTGGTATTGGTTCTTACCTGGATTTTGGTGTTTTATACAATGTGACTATAGCTTGACTATATGGCAGCAGTTGCTGTCTCTTCCTGGGTAATATATATAGAGAAAGAGTCCCCTCAAAGGTAAAAGGGGAACAGAAAACAGTAACAGCAAAAACCCAAGAAAAACAAAACAAAAACCCACCAAAACTAGATTGGATACTGCAGTCTATAATCGCAGAAAAGGGAGAGGAGGGAGAGAAGAAAAGAAAAAAATAATCTGTAGCCTAATATGAGTATGATTTTAATGACCTCTTTCAGCTTCTTGCCTTCAAGGCTGCCTGATAAATTTCAAGATGCCACTGTTGGTTGTTATGGTGTACCTCAGGATTTAATTTTCATCCTGTTTTGTTTTTAAACTCTCTTTCCCTCTCCAAACCCCTTGTTCTGGCCTTTTCTCTATTAAAAAACAGTTCAGGGCTGGCTCTTGGGCTAAGAGTACTGCTTGCAAGCATGGTAGAAGAACCCACCAGTGGTGGGGGTGGGGGGTGTCCACTCGCTCAGGCACCCCCTCTAGTTACCAGAATGGAGGTGCACAAACAGTGGGGGACCAATGAACAGATACAAAAAAAAAAAAAAATCAGAACAAAGCAAAACTGACCAAGTTTATTATCCACCTTTGCTCCGAGGTTCCTAGGGTATTATTCTGTGGTGGGTCTGCTCCCTCACTTAGTCTTGTTGTTTGGTCTCATCCAAGTTATCGGCTCTGGGCTGCCGAGCCCGGCAGACTTAAAAGTACACAATTTCTTACTTCTATTACAAGTTCCACTAGCTATAAGCCTTCAAACTTTTAAAATATTCCTATCTATGTGGTTCAGAGTTTTGGAGCTCTTCCCTGAACCTGCTTTGCCTGGTAGTCTGTAGTTTTGATGACGGCGAACTTCACTGCACCTCCACCCTAGCTGCCATAGAGCCCGGCCTCCTCGTCATCCCCCTATACTCTTAAATGCCATCTTTCAATGCCATGTTTAATGCCCTGGGTCCCTTCAATGTGAAGCCTGAATTTCCAACTACCCCAAACCACTTTTTCCTGGCTCCTAGAATAGTAAATAGAATCCTCATGTGGCGCTGTAGGATAAAGCACTGGACTGCAATATCAGTTTGAATTGCAAAGGCAGCAGTTCAAACTTACCAGCCACTCTTTGGAAACCCTATAAAGGGTTACTATGAGTTGGAACCACTCGACGACATTAAATAAAAACAACAAAAGTATAGTAATTGAGAAGACCTCATGGTGCAGTGGTTAAGTGCTCAGTTGTTACCTAAATGTTGATGGTTCAAACCCACCAGCTGCTCCTTGAGAAAAAAATGTGGCAGTTTGCTTTTGTAAAGAATACAGCCTAATCACAAAGATAATGTTCTACATACCTACAGCTGAGTAGCGGCAAGGTATTAAAAGCTGGTGAGCAACCATCTAAGGTGTAACTAATAGTCTCTTCTTGTCCAGAGCAAAGAAAAATGAAAAAAAAAAAATTGAAGGCACATGGAAAACAGTCCAATGGATTAATGGACCATGGGAACATCAGTCTCCACAACCCTGAGACCAGTAGAAGTAGATGGTGCCTGGCTATCACTGCTGAGCATTTTGAAAGGGATCCCATTAGAAAGTTCTGGATAGAGTAGGAGAAAAACGTGGAAAAAAATTCAAAATCTGAGAAAAGACCAGGCTTACTAGTCAGATTGAAACTAGTAGAACCCTTGAGACTATGGCCTTTAGTCACCCCTCAGGCCTGACACTGAATTCATCATCAGGGTTTAATGTTCAGTTAAACAAAGGTGTTGTTGTGAAGTGCCGTCGAGTCGGTTTTGACCCATAGTGACCTTGTATAGGGTTTCTGAGGAGCAACTAGTGAGCTTGAACCGCTGACCTTGCAGTTCAAACAGCTTTGCAGTCTGGCGTGTTAACCCACAGCGCCACAGCAGGACTCCAATCAAACAACAGACAGCTCTATAAGGGGAGCAGTAACACTAGTGAGGTACACATACCATGGAATAATCAGTCATCTGAGATCAAGGGGGCAGCATTTACTCAAGGACAATGCTCAGAAGGATTAGGAAGGAAGGAAGAATGGAAACAGTAGACACAGGGAGGAAGCAGGATAAGTGATGTTATGTTGGGATTGCAATCAATGACCTGAAACAAAATATGTATGAATTGTTCATGGAAAATGGATCTGCTGCGTAAACCTCCACCCAATTCACAATAAAAAGTTTGAAAAACAAAAAGTTTACAGCCTAGAAAACCTAGTGGGCAATTCTATTCTGTCACTGGGGTCATTATGAGTCAGAACTGACTTTGTGGCAATGGGTCATAGTAATAACCAGCAAACTAAGTATACATTTTCAAATTTTGCATTTCGGTATTTACTTTGTGCCTTTCTGCTCCGTGCAGGTCTCCCTCATGTCTCTGCCTCTTAGCTTGCTTTCCTTCATCTCCAACGCCCATGCAGTTCCATGTTTCAGTATCTCTCTCTGTTTCCCAAATTAGTCTATGCACACGCATATGCACACAGCATGTGCGCATGTACACACACACATTCACATACCTGAACTACTGAAAATAAAAACAGATATATCCTATGATGAAGGAGCTCTGGTAGCACAGTAGTTACAAACTGGGCTGCTAACCGCAAGGTCAGCAGTTCAAAACTACCAGTGGTTCTGTGGGAGAAAGAGGAGGCGTTCTGCTCTGTATTTACAGCCTCAGAAACCCTGTACAGGGTCGCTATGAGTTGGAACTGACTCCATGGCACACCACCACCACCACTATGATGAGTTTAGGTTTCCCTCCACTTCTGATTTTTACTCACCCAGACCCAGCTCTGAACTCGTAGATTCTTCAGCCAGGCTGCTGGATGGGGTGGGTAACACATCATCATCAAAACTGATAAGATCGATGTCTCCTGGGGTCTTGCTGTGTAAAACTGGAAGTGGGGGAATGGCGGGAGGCCCTTCTCCCAGTGACCTGAACGCTTTGGCTTGTGATGTCACTGAGAGTCGGGGAGGAACAGTGACTGGTTTCAGTGAAGGGCAGGCGGGGTTTTCTGAGGAAACGGATTTCTTCATCAACAAAGGCCGCGGAGCAGGAGTTGGTACTTTCTTCCCACCATCAGGGCTCTCAGCTGTGGTACCTCCTCTCAGAATCTCATGAGTAACACTTCGTATAAGGCCAGGATTTGGTTTCTTTGGCAATTCAGGTTTGGTTACTGGGATGCTGCCTGCTTCTTGCGGTGGAGGGACAGACCCTTCCTGGGAGGCCACCTTGAGTCTGTTTTCTGTCCAGGAGTCCCATTCTCCAGAAACTCTGTTAGCAGCTGGCTTGGGAGCTACCACGGGCTTCCCTGAGGAAACAGCAGGCCTTGGGGGTACTGTGCGGGGAGCAATCTCTGGTTTTTTGGACAGTCCTGAGGTTTCTGTATTTGTTTGACCCTCAAATGCTTTGACTCTTGAGACAATACTATTTTGGCTTTGTTCTGTGTTCATAATGTTCATCAATGCCTGGCTTTCCAAGTTGTTGGTGTTGTCCAACAGACACAAGGGCTTGCTGGGGGATAACTTCTCTTCTGTGGTTGGGGTACTAATTTTCTGGTGACTTTGCTCTTTAATGTGAATATTTCTGGTAACTGGTCTGAGGTTGCTTTTTGATCTTGGCCTTGGCACTGGACATTTTGTAGCACTGAGGATTTCTGGACAATTCTGTTCCTCAGAAATATCAAAGACGATCAAAGGTGCCACATTTGGTGGAAGATCATTGGCTGGGACGGCTGGGGAAGGCTGAAGAGGCTTGAGAGGTGACTGTAGTGCTGGCAAAATCACAAGGAAAAAGAGATGTTACAATGTTACAAACCAACCAACTAAACTCCCCGACTAAGTATATATTTTCAGTATGCACGTGGCATAATTTCCTTCATTAGTAAAAAGTGAACTTCAAGACTACTGGGGAGCTGTTTCTACCCAGCTTCCAGCATGAGTGTCTTTCAAGTTACATTTGCTCCTATAACAAATATTTACTATACCATAACTTAAAACACCATTCAATTCCTGATTCTCACTAGATTTACCATATAAGCCATTTCTCTTTGGTTGCCAAAACTCCAATATTTATTGCTTTATTTTTCTAAAGCAACTTATTCTCATCTCTGTTGCCCTTAACACCAAGACTTTTTACCAACAGGCCAATCACCCTTAGCATCCCAACACATTTTAGTTGCTAAATACAATATCCTTCTCCATAATAGCAATAACACCTACCATGAGTTAAACAGATGATGTTTTTGTGTTATGACTTGGGTGAATCCATAAGACTGAAGCTATGACTCATGAGAATGATCCATTATAATAATCAGAGCATACCCAAATAAAGAATGCACACAGTGATTATACTGACTGGAAAGCAGAGCCCAATAAATTATGCACAAATTGCAAATTATTTTAAAGGCTAGAAGCCTACTGATTACTTCCCTAGAAGTATGTCAGAATCGGAAGGGACAAATTACTTGCATTACTTTGAGGCAGATGGTTGTCTAGTTCTTCTGAAAAGTCAGTCTGAGTTGCAGAAGTAATAGTGTGCCTTGGAGGGGCAGCAGCATTATTATTATTTGTAGTGTTAACTTGAACTTGACTGATTTCCTTTATGACTTGTTCATAAGAAGGTGGGAGCTGAAAAATAAAAAATGAAGATTTTAGATATCTGTGGGCAAATAGGCATCCTGGTGTGGAGCTGTAGGATCAGCATTGGACTGCAAACCACGAAGTCAGTTCCTTGGAAGCCCGTAGAGTCACTATTAGTCAGAATCAACTTGGCCCTTAACAACAGCAACTTGGGCAAATAGGCTCGATACTAGTAAGTCTCACTGTTCTTATCTTTGAACTTCACTTTAAACATAAAATGTACAGACATAATGTAATGTTTACTTACCTCTGCAGGAACCAGCTCACTGGACCTCCAGGGGCCTGCTGAAGAAGGGGGCGGAAATCCCAGTCCTGGGGGAGGGGCTCCTGGGAACCAAGAGGCTGGCCTCAGTGGCTCAGCTGCCACAATAGTGATCTCTGGACGCCTACAGACAGACACCTTGGTGAGGTACGGTAGGTCGGAAACAAGCTACTGTCTATCTGAAAATGTTCAAAGACTGATAAAACCACTACCACCCAAAAAAGTTACGAAAGAACTGTCACCTTCACAGAAATGCCTGAGCTCTCTCTAACACTGCACCCAGAAAAGTTTCAAGGGGCAAATAATAGCCATCTTCTAAGAACTGACTTCAAAATATTAGAGATGTACCCTGAGTACACTTAGCCTTCCCTTGGCTGACAAAGATAAGGACTAATGACCAGTTTCCAGAGGTTGTCAATTTGATTCAAGTTAGCCCCATGTGTGCAGAGCAGATCAGCTCCACAGGATTGGTCAAACCTTTCTTCCAAGATGCCTGTGGTCTGAACTGTTGACCTTTCAGTTATTAAAATTATAAACTGAATCATCTGCATTGCTCAGAGGCTCATAGAGATGAACTCTGTGATTGTTAAGTGTCATGGAGTTAGTTCCAATTCATGACCCTGTATAGGGTTTCCAAGAAGCAACTGGTGAGTTTGAACCACCAACCTTGTAGTCAGCAGTCCAGTGCTTATCCTACAATGCCACACCAAGACTCCAAAGATTAATTTAGGCCTGTGTAATTTCCTCTCTTCAGAATTCTGCTATCTGGCCTAGCATACAAACACAAATACGAATATCCAAGGAAAGAAAAATGTACTAATCAAATTAAATTGTTTGACTTCTATTATAGAACATATTCTCTGAAATGAAAATTACCATAGGAAAAGAATATTCTGTTCTATCTCACTCTACCTCTAGCTTAATTCAAAATTATCTTTAAGTGTTAAGAGTTCACATGCCTATGTTTTTAGTTTTTTTTTTAATATTTTAACTTTTTATTGTGAATTGAGTGAAGGTTTACAAAGCAGATCATCAGTTTTACATTCAACAAATCATATACTTTGCTTCATTACAATGACTGCAATCCTTCCATGCACCAACAGTTAACAGTATTTACCTCTGTTCGCTTTAACATTGTTTCCCTCCCTATGTCTCCCATTACTATCATCTTTTCTCTGCTAACCTCCCTTTTGCATATTGCCTGCCATGTCACCCATGTTAACATGTGTCTACTCTCAAGCTCTCATGAGCACAATTAAGTGCTGAATCTGTATATGGACCAAGAGGCAGTTGTTCGAACACAACATGGGAACACTGAATGGTTTAAAATTAAGAAAGGTGTGTGACAGAGTTGTATTCTTTCACCATACTTATTCAATGTGTATGCTCAGCAAATAATCCGAGAAGCTGGGTTCTATGAAGAAAAACGTGGCATCAGGATTGGAGGAAGACTCATTAACAACCTGCGATATGCAGATGATACAACCTTGCTTGCTGAAAGTGAAGAGGACTTAAAATATTCACTGATTAAGATCAAAGAGCACAGCCTTCACTATGGATTGCATCTCAATGTCAAGAAAACAAAAATTCTCAACACTGGACCAATAAACAACATTCTTATCAATGGAGAAAAGTTGAAGTTGTCAAGGACTTCATTCTTCTTGGATCAACTATCAACATTCATGGAAGCAGCAGTCAAGAAATCAAACAATGTATTATTGTATTAGGCAAATCTGCTGCACAAGACCTTTTTAAAGTGTTGAAGAGCAAAGATGTCAGCTTGAAGGCTAAGGTGCGCCTGACCCAAGCCCTGGTATTCTCAATAACCTCATATGCATATGAAAGCTGGACAGTGAATAAGGAAGACCATAGAAGAATTGATGCTTTTGAGTTATGGTGCTGGAGGAGAATATTGAAAGTACCATGGGCTGCCTAAAGAACCAACAGATCTGTGTTGGAAGAAGTACAGTCAGAGTGCTCCTTGGAAGCCAGGATGGCAAACTTTGTCTCTTATACTTAGGACATTTTGTCAGGAGGGAACAATTTCTGGAGAAGGGTATCATGTTTGGTAAGGTGGAGGGTCACAGAAAAAGAGGAAGACCCCCAGTGAGATGGATTGGCAAAGTGGCAGCATTGATGGGCTCAAGCGTGGCAACAATAGTGAGGTTGGCCCAGGATCAGGCAGTGTTTCGATCTGCTGTGCATAAGGTTGCTATGAGTCGGTCTTCAACTGGATGGCACCTAACAACAGCAACCCTCAGGCCTGTGAATAATACCTCTTCCCTCACTCCAGTAACCATCATAGAAGGTTTCTTTCATCAACAAAGCCTTTTCGTAATTTTTACAACATTGATTTCCTATAATATTTGTCCTTTTATGGTTCACTTATTTCACTCATGTCCTTCAGGTTCATCCATGTTGTGAAGTGTTTCGTGGATTCATTGTTATTCTTCAATGTTGTGTAATATTCCATTGTATGTATGTACCAAAGTCTGTTTAAACATTTTTTGTTGATGGAAATTTAAGCTGTCTCCATCTTTTTGATTTGTCTATTACAGTTCTCATATTAAAGGATCCTGTTTTCTATGTGGGTTTTGTTTGTGTGTGTGTGTGTGTGTGGTGTGTGAGATGATGTTGGTTTCTTTGTTCTACATAATTTTCTACACTGAGTTCATTTTGTTTGTGGGTTTTATTTTCATTTCTGCTGCATTCATGTTTATTAAATGTTTATGATTTTCCTCTTTTTAAAAATTTTGATGTGCCGGTGTATGCATTTTCTTTGAAGTTACCCTGTAATTAATATTTTTTCTTTTTTAAAATCAGTCTGTTGTATCTTGATATCTACTTGACTTACCTGCTCTTTGGAAGTTCTGTATCTACACTACTCCCTCTTTTTGCTTTGTGGAGGTGGTGGTGGTGGTTGTGTGCCGTGGAGTTGGTTCCGACTCAAAGTGACCCTGTACAGGGTTTCCGAGGCTGTAAATCTTTACGGGAGCAGAACGCCTCATCTTTCTCCTGTGGAATAGCTGGTAGTTTCGAACTGTTGACCTTGAGGTTTGCAGTCCAATTTGTAACCACTATGCTACCAGAGATCGTTTTGCTTTGTAGCTGACTAAATTATAAATTGATATCTTTGGCTCTCTATTTTCAGTCTTACAGATTTATTTTACTTTTAATACATCTATATCTGGATTGGATAGTGGGTGGTGCTGTCATGTATGGGAATCTCAGGTTGTATGCTATTGTTGGTTATCTGTCCAAAAATCATCCTTTAGCATTTTTTGGAAAGTTTGATCTGGTCATTACAGATTTCTTTAATTTCTGTTTCCATTGTTGAATTTGTATTTAATTGATGACTGTTATGTTGGTGTGTTTTTCAGCACACACAAACTTCCTGTGGATGTAGTTAGAGAATGGAAGTGTGCATACTGTTCTCATTCACCATTAGTGCACCTCAGTTTAGGGTGGGTTTGGGTGGTATTGGCTGCTGTCTACCATTGATCAGGTGGTATAGGAACAGGTATCGGCTCTTGCCTATTGGGTGAAGATGCAGAGGACAGGACTGTGCCTGGGCTTCATGTGTATGGTTGATGTCTCCTGTTGGCTGGGAAAATGAAAATCCCTCCCCTACACATATACAATGGAGTCCTGGTGTGGCACGGTGGGCTAATGCTTCAGACTGAAAAATCATTTGAACTGCAAGGTCGGTGGTTCAAGCTCACCAGCTGCTCCTTGGAAACCATGTATAGGGTTGCTATGGGTTGGAATCGACTCGACAGCACTTAACAACAAAACCACACATACACAAGAAAACAAACAGAATAAACAAACAATGAACCAACAATGATAAGAGAATATAATGAAGAGAAAAAAAAAAGAAATAAAAACAGGTAGCAACTAGAAAAAAGAATATAATAACTATAAAAACAAAAGAGGGTCAGGGAAACGGAGCTATAAAAAAGTAAAATAAGAGAAGGAATTAAAGGAAGAAATTTTAAAAGGAAAAAAAAACAAAACCTTAGAAAAATCAATCAGAAGGGAGATGAAAAGAGAAAGAGTAGTAAAGAAAGATCTGAGGGGGAAAAGACAGGATTTGAGAAACAAAGGAAAAGAAGGAAAAACAAATAAGAGATATAAAGGATCAATCCAAGGGAATGGATAGAGAAGGAGGAGAAGAAAAAATAAAACAACGAGACAACAAAAGGGAAAAAAAAAAACCAAACCAAAATCAAACAAACAAACAAACAGTGTAGCTGTTGGGCCCAGAATGGAGAAAACTCTGGGGGCTCCTGTAAGCCATGATCTCACAAGGTGAGTGTGGAAAGGGACATGGCAGCAGAGTTCCTGGCCTTAGATGGAGTTCCTATAGGCCTCGATGTTTTCTATGTTCAGGGCTCTGAATTGGGAAGTTATTCGTGGAGGCCCTTGATGGAGCTGGTTTCAGCATCTGTAAAGACCACAGGGCAGCTGGGGGCAAATGACTGGTTAAATGCTGGTCTGGTGGCTCTGTGGGTTCTCTAAGTCTGGAGCCAAGACCACCTGAATCCAGTTACCAAAGTAGGGCATCAAAGCGGTATACCTGGCCCCTACCTCATACTGCCATGACTCCAAACCATGTGCTCCAGGAGAGCAGGGTATGTGCTGGGCATGGCTGAGAGTTGGGGCTGGCAATATCTCTGGTCTCCAAGGGAGAGTGGAGAAAAAGACGGACTCTCCCCTTTCTTGTTGTGTGTGAATCTACTATATCAGGCCACCTTCTGTTGCTTGGCCATATGATTTAATGATTAATCTTTAATACTAAGGAGCAGTAGCGACTTGAGGATATGTCTTCTTTCATAATTTTCTTAACCAAGTCTATACTTTCATGTTTAAATTTTACTTTCAATATGATTTCCTTAAAAACTGTGTGACAGAGAACAAACAAGATGGTGGATCGGGTGGACGTATAGAAGAGAGCTCCGCCAACAACAACACAGAATACACGAACAAGCAGGCTCAGGGGATGGTCCCAGAACTCTGAACCACATATAAAGGAATACTTAGAA
>NW_006408673.1:6793207-6799938 GCF_000296735.1 Chrysochloris asiatica
CCCAAAACTGTGTGACTCTGAGCAAATCATTCAATGTCTGTAAGCTTCAGTTTTCTTATCTGACACATAAGTATGTTATTCTTCTTTGCCTATCTAACACTCTATGAAAAATCAAATGAGATTTTAAAAACAAAAAAGCACTGTCAGTATCAAGACTTACACACACACACACACACACAGACATATACTCACTTACATACTAGTATGTGAAAAACATAGAAGACCTTTGATTACACACTAATTGCCTTCCCTAAATACTCCTGCTAATAGCTTTTGTCTGATCAAATAATTTAAGTTTCAAATTAAAAAAGTTTAAAATTTTTTTTAATTTTAAAAACTTTTTATTGTGATTTGAGTGAAGGTTTATAAAGCAGAGCATCAATTATACATTCAAGAAATCACATACTTTGCTTCATGATTGCAATCCCCTCCATGTACCAACAGTCAACAGAATTTACCTCTATTCACTTTAACTATTACATCCCTCTCTGTGTCTCCCGCTACCTTAGTCTTTTCTCAGCTAACCTCCCTCTTGTAGTATAGTTCCTGCCCTGTCATCCATGTTAACATGTTTCTACCCTCTAGCACATGAATAATTTCCCCTTTCTCCATCTCCAGTAACCATCATAGATGGTTTCTTTTATCAAGATAGCATGTTGTTTATAACTTTTTACAACATTGGTCTCATATTATGTTTGTTCTTTTGTGATTAATTTCACTCAGCATAATGTCCTCTGGGTTCAACCATGTTGTGTTGTGAGATGTTTCACAGATTTATCTTTATTATTCAATGTTTTACAGTGTTCCATTGTGTGTGTGTACCAATGTTTGCTTAACTATTCTATTGATGGGTACTTAGGCTGTCTCCATCTTTTTGATATGTCTCTTATAGACATAAGATCCTCTTGAAGGATCCTGTTTTCTTATCCATTCTACTCTTTATGTCTCTTGACTGATGCATTTAATCCATTTACATTTAGTGTAATTATCAGTAGGTATGAATAGATTGTTGTGACATTTTTCTGTGGGGTTTTTTTTTTTTTTTTTTTTGGTGCTGCATCTGGATTCTTTGTTCCATATAATTTTCTATACTGAATTCATTTTGTTTGTGGGTTTTCTTTTCAGTATAGTTTATGTTGTGTTAATATTTACTAAAATTTTCTGATTTTCCTCTTTTTTTGTATTTTGATGTGCAGGTGTATTATTTTTCTTTGAGGTTACCCTGTAATTTATTATTTTTTCCCCTACTTAAAACAGTCTGTTTTATTGTCTGCTGTTGTTGCTCAGTCCAAAAAACACTCCAACTTAACATGTTTTGTAAAGTTGGTGTGGTCACTACAAATTTCTTTAATTTCTGTTTACATAGTTAATTTCACTATTGTATTTGAAGGACAGCTCTGCTGGGTATATGATTCTTGGTTGGCAATTTTTTTTCTTTTGGTGTTTTACAAATGTCATCCCATTGCACTCTTGCCTGCATGGTTTCTTCTGAGAAAGAGGAGCTTAATTTTATTGGCTCTCTTTAAGGTAACTTTTTGTTTTGCCTGAGCTGCTCTAAGGATTCTTTCCTTCTCTTGGATTTTGGAAAGTATGGTTATGATGTCTGGGGTGTGTTCAGCTTCTTCTCATCTTTCATGATGTTAGGGAAATTTTCTGCCAAAAACTCTTTAACAATTTTCTTTGTGCTTGTCTTTTCCTGTTCTGGAATTCCTATCACCCATAAGTTATTCCTTTTCATGGTAACTCAGATTGATTAACTCTTAGGCTTTTTTTCATTCTTTTTTTCTGATTGTTCTTCTAGTACACTGGTATTGAGAGATTTATCTTCAAGCTCACTAATTCAGACTTCCATTGCTTTGTATCTACACCTTTGTCCTTTCAAAGTATTGTCCATATCTGAAATCTTAGTATTAATCTTCTGGATTTCTAATTGTAGGTTTTGTATTGTTTCAAAATTTGCATTTATTTGTCTGTTTGTTCTTGTAGTGTTTTCCTGAATTATTCTAAAGTTTTTATTGTGTTCTCCTTGCTTTCTTCGATCTTTCTATTGATTCTTTGAAGGTATCTAATTAACATTCTTTTGAATTTCTTTTCTTCTTCAGGGAAGTTTTCTTCTTTTGAAGGAGCTCCTAAAGTTCAAAGAGCTAATGAAGTGGTTGTGGAGGGGATGTGTCAGCAGAGTTTTTGGTCCTAGACACAATTCCTACTGGCCTCAGTGTTATCTATGTTTAGGGCACTCAATCTGGAAGTAGTTCATGGGGGCATTTGATGGAGCTGGTTTCTGTGTCTGCTAGGACCACAGGGCAGATGAGGGTAGAATGACTGTTTAAATGCTGGTCTGGGGTGGCACTGCAGGTTTTGTGGGTCTGAATCCAGGCTCCAAAGTGGCACACCAAAGACATGCAGCTGGCCACCAGCTCACACTGACTGGTGTGGCTCCTGACCATATGGCTCCGAACTCCAGGATATCAGGGTCTGGGCTGGGGTGGATGAAAGTGGGATCCAGCTATACCTCTGGAGACCAGGGGAGTATGGGGAAAAAGAAGAAATCACACCTTTTCTGGCACCCATTTGAATCAGTCTGCCAGGCCTTCCTCCACTGCCAGAGCTGCTCACAAGGTGGTAGAGTGAATTTGGCCAGCTGTTCACCAGTCAGTCTCCATCTCTTGCTGTCCTTGCTCAGCCTCTTCTCCCAGTGAGGACTCCATCCATCTCTCTAACCATTCTTTTAAAGTTCAGGGTGCCAGTATTTTCATCTGTGTCTGTTTTATTTGGTCTGTCGTATCTTTGTTATAGAGGGTCCGTTTGGTGTGACTGAGAAGTCCACCATCTTGTTGGAAGTCTCAATGAGTTACAATCTAATAGGTATCAAATACTTTACATGTATTTACATATCATACCTATTACAACAACCTTATGAAGCAGGTATGATGAGAATCAATTTATAGATGGGGATACAGAAGTTAAGACAGGTGAAGTCGTTTTCCCAAGGTCACATGGTAGAAAAAGAGTGGTCAGGATTTGAACTTGGTTCTGTCAGACACTATAGTCTTTGTGCTTATTTACTCTGTGTTATACTGTTGTTGTTGTTGTTGCTGTATACCGTGGAGTCGGTTTCGACTCATAGCGACCCTGCACAGGGTTTCCGAGGCTGTAAATCTTTACGGGAGCAGAAAGCCTCATCTTTCTCCCGCGGAACAGCTGGTAGTTTCGAACTGCTGACCTTCAGGTTAGCAGCCTGATTTGTAACCACTACGCTACCAGAGCCTCTTTGAGTAAGAAACATGAAAACATGTCTTGTAATCATCCATCCATCAATCCACCATCTATCCTTCTATTTGTCCATCTATCATTTCATCCATTCTATCTGGCAGTGTAGTGATTATAAGTCGGGCTGCTCACCTCAAGGTCATCAGTTCGAAACTACCAGTCGTTCTGCAGGAGAAAGATGAGGCTTTCTGCTTCCGTAAAGATTTACTAACTTGGAAACCCTGTGCAGCGTCGCTATGAGTCAGAACCGACTCCATGACACATAACCACCACCACCACCACCATTGAGCTGGAGTCCTGGTGTAGCACTGCAGGATAAGCACTGGACTGCTAACCACAAGACTGGTGGTTCAAACCCACCAGCAGCTCCTCGGAAACCCTATACAGGGTTCTATTAGTCGGAACTCACTTAATGGCACTTAAAAGCAACAATACAACAACCATATATCTGCTATTAGATTTGTTTTCCCTTCCATCAGTCAAGTCATGCACTCTTCCCTCCCGATCTTTCATGTCCTGCCTTCTTCTTACCAACCAATCATTCTAGCCAGCTATCCATCCAACCTGCCTGCCTTTTTTTTCTACTACTCTTCCATTCAATTTCTGCTTTGACATCTATTCACTTATCTATGTGACATTTATGAGGCACAAAGTATTTTTTAGCAGTTACAATAATGCTTTATACATAGCAGTTGCTTCATAGACATTAAGAAAAAAACAAAGTGACTTTAGTAAATAATTATTGTCAAAAGAACATTTTCAAGCCTATCTTGTCTCTTCGGAGTCCTGGTGTGGCACTGTGGATTAACACACCTGACTGCAAAGTTGGTTTGAACCACAAAGTCGGTAGTTCAAACTCATCAGATGCTCCTTGGAAACCCTATACAGGGTAGCTATGAGTCCGCACCTACTCAACTGTACTGAACAACAACAAAACATAGTCTCTTCTCTCAAGCAAAATCATGATAATTCAAATGTATAGATTAGTTCAGTAATGTATCAATGAGACAGAACACAATAATGCATGGCTTACGAAAGAGAACTATTTAACTTACTAAACAATAATACAGTTTTACTTCAGTTATTAACAGACTGTCCTCTGCTATTATAAATACAACCATACCTCCTATCTCGATGAAGTTCACTCTGAATAGAAGTCCGAGAAGCTGTAGAAAGAAGAATGAATTGGTGTAGCTCAAAATTATTGCATTCAACAAAGGTTTGCGTTCGTATAGAAATTTCTTTTAAAGAAAGTTAGCTTATACTTGACATTCATATAGAAGGCATGGATTTTAATATGGCATAAAATTGCAGTTTTATTTGAATTACATAAGAAAATACTGATTTTAGAAACTCCCAAAGCACATTCTATGGTTCTGAAAATAATTTGAAGAAAGAAAGAAGGCAGCTATTGAATACAAACTGCACAGTAAGAGCATTAAGACAATGACATGAAATAACAATGGGCAGCAATCTTTTAAAAATACCCATGGAGTTCTGATGTGGTACTATGGAATAAAGTACTGGACTAAAAGGTCGGTTTGAACAACAAGGTCAGCAGTTCAAACTCACCAGTGGTTCCTTGGAAATACTACACCGGGTCACTATGAGTCGGAATCCACTTGACGGCACTTAACAACAATAACATGTCATCCATGTGACTATACTTTTGTGATATTTGTTAGCAACTGTTAGCAAAAGAATTGCTGTTATGTGCTGTGGAGTCGGTTCTGACCATAGCAACCCTGTACAGAGTTTCTTTACAGGAGCAGAAAGCCTCATCTCTTTCCTGCGGAACAGCTGGCAGTTTCGAACTGCCGACCTTGAGGTTAGCAGCCCGATTTGTAACCACTATGCTACTAGAGCTCCTTATCAAGAGAATGGAAGTGGTCAAATATTCATCTATTATTTTCTAGTTTTTCTGTAATTTTATAACCTTTAATTTATTACTTAATGTAAGAGAATAACAATAAATGCAAAAAAAAGTTGAAGTTACTGTTATAAACATGTTATAAACTCACTCTCCCAAGTTGATTCCAATTCAAAGCAACCCTATAGGACAGAATAGAAGTGTCCCCATAGGGTTTCTGAGACTGTAAATCTTTACGGAAGCACACAGTGTTTTCTTTCTCTTCCATCTGGTTGGTTTGAACTGCCAACTGTGTGGTTAATAGCTGAACACTTAACTCACGGTGCCACCAGGGCTCCTTCTGTTATAACGCATATTATTACAGATACTACACTGACTTCTCCCTCAAAGACTTAAACTGAAAAAGTTAGATGGTTTAAATTTTTTCAAAATTGTATTTTGGAAGTCAAATCAAATGTTGCTCAGACGACCTGAAAATCTAAAGCACACAAAGGGTCAAATTTTGTATATTAAAGAACATTCTCCCTGTTTCTACAGAGCATATTCTAAAGACTCCTTTGAAAAAACAGAACCATCCTTCAAATACTGAACTCTAAAGATTTGTGCATAAAAGGGAATCTGTTGAATCAATACACTATATGAGTTGCACAACTATGTCTCTACTACACTACTTTTTCATTTCTGATCTGAATGGGCTGGAGGTCTGAATATTTTCCTCCAGTCTCCTGCTGGCTTCAGATTTCTCTGAACAGGCTGTCAAAAATGGGGGAGGTAGGGGTGGCGTTGGGAGGTAGGAATGAAATTTGGGCTAGGGTCAGCATTGTGACAGCTCAACTTAAGCTAGGTTAGCAGACCAGACCTCTCACATTGGAAACCAAACCCCCAGATCTCAAATTGGAGGATGCCCTATATTCATATCATCAACTGCGTTGACAGACTTTGACAATTTGTATCAAGAACTAAACCAAGCTGAGGCATGTTTTGTCTACTGGAATAAAAGAGAGGCTAAAGCTCTTGGTGGTGCATCTGATTCGTAAGAATGGTCTCATTAAGTCAGAGGCTCACCCGCGTGCTTCAACCACACCACCACCATCCCTAAAGCCAGAATCAGCAGACATAACACTTTTTAAAGACATCATGTTATTGTCACAAACATACCTCTTCCACGGGGCATTTTTGCTGTGCACTATTCATGAATGCTAAGGGGAAAAAAGAAGGGGTTATAGAAGAGGAAAGGGAGAAGAAAAAGAATGAACCCAGTTGCCTAAGCTCTATAAGGAATTCAGGAGCAAGGCTGTCGTGCATGCCTCTGCTTTCTGTTGTGCATAAGGTTGCTACGAGTCAGAACCGACTCGACAGCACCTAACAACACACTTAAAAGAAAAAGAAAAGCTACGAACTACAGTTATAAGGAGAATAAAGAAATCTGTTGCTGCAAAGGTATGTCTGTACCAACCAAGGCAACCACACATATTTTCCCCTCAGTTACTGTTGAGTTGATTCTGACTCCTGGTGATCCCACACAAGCTTTAAGGCGGCATTGAAAACCTCCATAGGGTTTTCAGTGGCTGATTTTTCACAAGTAGATCAC
>NW_006408673.1:6800169-6809031 GCF_000296735.1 Chrysochloris asiatica
TTCAAAAATGATCAATTTGAAGGTATGAGAAATATTTAAAGGGCAAGTCAGTAGTCAATTTACATTCTTTAGGATCAGTGGCTTTTATGCTGATTCTGCTACTTCACACTAGAGGTCAGTATGAAGAGGATCCCCTGGTAGCAAGACTGGTATGTTCCTTCTCTGGATGTGGTAGGAAGGGAGACAAGGAGTCTCAGGCATCCTTAAACACCTCCTTCTCCATAACTGAGACTCATTCCTTTCTCCTCTACTATTATGCAACTTTTTTCTTTAATTTTTTTTAAACAATTGCTTATCTTCTGTAAAATCTCTTTTCTTGTTTGATTCTTACAGAACAATGTCAGTGTTGAAGACATTTAACAGTGACAAACGCTTTAGATTCTCATGCCATATCTTACAATGTCTTCCTGTCAATTCCTCAACTATTTGATTTATAAATCTCATTCATTCTTTCCTGGATTTAACAGGTTTGATGTAGGAGTGACCAGGAGAACTGGATTTGCGATCAGTGTCTACTTGTTTCACAGAACTCCTGTCATAAGTTGTTAAGCCTTTTATGCACTGTGGGTTAATGTTGCAGATGGAAGGCAGTTATTTCCTGTTCAAGTGCTTCTTTCATTTTACAGAGTTTTCCCCAATTTTTCTAGTTCATATGAATAAATTCTGCCAAGTACAAGACATACTTATATTTGCTACTTCAATAGCAATCAGTCTGAAGGTATGAGAAATATTTAAAGGGTAATTAATTCAGTAGTCTAGATTATGAGCAGGGCATAGGGCGAGGCAATGTTAAATCCAAGTCTCAGAGAATAATTTTCTCTTAAAAAGGTTAATGAATAGAAGATCAAGATATTCCAGGTACAGTCACTTTAAAAATGTTAAAAAAAAATATTTAGGGTTCACAAGAATGAATGCAAAAAGAGGCATCTCAAGGCTTGACCGGTGCCAGAAATCATTCAGAGAGAATGTGAAGTGTGTTGGTCTCTCCTTGCCAGTGTTAGGTGAGGCTAGGGCATTTTAATAGGTTAGGGAAGATATAAATTATTTACAACTTTTTTTTTTTTAATAGGATGGGCAAAAAAATCAATGGCACAACCTTTCCTTATAATGTATTTCTATGGTGTCAAGTAATGATCAGCTCTTGCCTAAACACTAGGAATAAACAAAATCAATAGCTCTTTTACTGTTTGTTATTATTGTTATATGGTATTGAGTCAGTTCCCACTCACAGTAACCCTGCATAGGGTTTCCAAGGAGCTGCTGGTGGGTTTGAACCACCAACCTTGAAGTTAGCAGCCCAGTGCTTATCCTACAGCACCACTCCAGGATTTTAGTATTTATAAAACCTCAAACCAAACCAGTAGTCACTGAGTGGATTCTGACTCACAGTGACCTTATAGAGGGTTTCTAAGACTGTAAATCCTTATGGGATAAGACAGTCTCATCTTTCTCTCACAGAGAGGTTGGTGGGTTTGAACCACTGATCTTATAGTTAGCAGCCAAACGCTTAACCCATGGTGCTACAAAATCACTGTTGTATAAGAATGAAAAGACAACTGGGTTACCTGAAAGGTAGCATTTGTCTTTATTCCATGTCCTTCTGGCTCTTTCTGTTGAGGTCCTTCTATTGATAAGTGTCATCCAATGGTTCTGACTCATAGATCATAGAGAGGGTACCCTGTATAGGGTTGCCAAGGAATGTCTAGTAGGTTTGAACCAACAACCTTATGTTTCAAACTGACCTTATGGTCCAGTGCTTATCCTACAGTGTCACACCCCGGCTTTATTTTACCCTTTTCTCTCCTCTCAGGCTCCAATACGATCTCTTCAGCTTCTCATTCCCCACTACCTAGAAACATCTCCAATATATTTCTTGTCCTAAACAGTCTTCTCTTTGCTTGACTGCTCCCTTCTCAGTGTATAGATAGCCCTTCCCATTCCTTTCGTTTTATGGTTTTATGCATAAGCTGGCTGCCCCCACTTCCACATACTTCATTCATTGTTCAGACTGAAGTCTGGTTTCCAACCTCAATGTTCTACTAAAATTGCTCTCTCAAAGGTCATCACTGACAGGCCCCCACTCCCACCCCATAGCATATACAAAGACTTATTCTCAGCCTTCTGCTTGACCTTGCTGAACACTAAAGCTATTTGTGGCTTACCCATTCCATTTGAAACCCTCTCCTCCTTTGACCTCTAATAAAGTTGTTTCCTGGTTTTTCTTTTACTCTGACCATTCTTTTTCTTCCTTCTTCGCTGACTGCGACTTAGCTATCTCCTCTCCAAACTTTCCATGGTATAGGGGCCCCAGGGCAAGCAAGCTCCATCCTGGAGGAACTATAGGAAGTCTTGTATACATTACAATCCCTAACAAAGAGGTCCTGAAATCGAAGAGGGAGGTAAAATAAGAAGCCAGGGAACAAAGTCAGGTGCCAGCAGAAAGGACTCAGTGAATGGAGGCCCTCTTCCTCAACAGGGCTGGGTTTATTCTAATAATGATGTGTCCTTTTGTTCTTAAAGGCATAGCTTGACTTTAGGTATCAACCATACCCAGGATTTTGTCCTTCATCATTCTCTACATTCCCTAAACGTTTAGCTACGCCCAGGATTTTGCCTACAATTTTGATTCCTACAATTTACACATCCAGCAAAACATTGAAGACCCTAATTTCTAACTAAATTCTCTCCTCATTCATTTCTCTCTCTAGCAAAGGTTTTGTTAAGAATTGTGTCACCCACAAATACTTGCTGTGGCACTGGAGGATAAAGCACTGGACTGCAAGGTCAGTTTGAACTGGCTGTTCAAACTCTGCAGCTACTCCTTGGAAACCCTATACAGGGTAGCTATGAGTAGGAACCAACTCAATGGCACTTAACAACAATACTTATGGTTAAGGGGACCTGGTGGTGCTGTGGGTTAGGCATTGGTCTGCTAACCAATGGTTGGTGGTTCAAATCCACCAGCTGCTCCCCAGGAGAAAGATGGAGCTGTCTGTTCCTATAAAGATTTATAGTCTCGGAAATCCTACATAGGATAGGGTTACTATGACTAGACTCTGGTGGCCGTGGGTGGATATAATTGTGTTTATAATCCTATTTGGGAATGGGTTTATTTTCATATTAGTGAAGCCTTACCAGCCGTTCTTGGAAACCCTATGCAGGGTCACTATGAGTCAGAACTGACTCGATGGCACTCAATAACAACAACAATCAGTGTATGGAAGAGTCCTGGTGTGCCACTATAGAATAAACACTAGACCGCAAGGTCGGTTTGAACCACAAAGTCAGCGATTCAGTCTCATCAGATGAACCTCAGAATCAACTCAATGGCACTTAACAACAACATCAGTGTAGGGTATGTCTTAAGCTAACTACCTTTGAGATACAGAAAGGGCACCAGGTAAAATGAACAGAGAAGCAGGCAGAGATCAAAGGAAGATATATGCCAACCCACGTGAAGCTCACCCAGATAAAGAAGCCAAAAAGCGCCAAGCAACTTCCTTCAGAACCAAGAGAAAGGCATCCTGTAGAACCAGTATTCTAAACTAAGACTTCTAGCTTCCTAAACTGGGAGAAAATAAATTTCTGTTCATTAAAGCCACACACTTGTGGTATTTATTATAGCAGCACTAGATAACAAAGCCATGTTGTAAGGCACATAAACCTGGAATGAATTTTTCATTTTATATTCCACTTCCCTTCATCACAAACTATGTATGGCATTCCCACATCCTTATAATTCACCAACAAAGAGAAAAAAAAATTGGAGTGGGAAAGCATGGGAGTATTGGTCTGTAGTACCACTTTATGAATTCATCTTTGAAATGGTTTAAATGCATACTGTTCATAACCTGTGGATATCCTTGATTCATTATGTATTGCCGTCCAATGAATTCAAGTCACAAGGACAGAACAGAACAGAACTGCCTCCATAGGGTTTGCATGGCTGCAATCTTTACAGAAGTAGACTGCCACATCTTTCTCCCATGGAGCATCTGGGTGGGTCTGAGCCTCTGACATTTCACTTAAGCAGCCAAGTGCTTAATCATGATACCACCTAAACGTCTTACATTTCTATTAAGTCCTATAAATTATGTTTCTTAAAATAGTCTAAATTCTACTCAGGGTGGTGGCCTTAGAGCTCAAATAATGTGAAACCTGTCTAAGACATTTCATGTCCTTTCCTTATCTTTATGAATAACAGGTCATACATATCTTATTTGGGGAAGGGATCTTTCCAGAATATTTTATCAAAAAGATTGTTAAAGTTTTTCATTGAGAACAGGTTTTCAAACTTTGCTCATGAAGTAGTGAGAACAAGTTTGGATGTGTCATGTTGGAGAGAATCTATCTTGTATTTGCAAATGTGAGTCTATTTTCATGGGGTTTTAGATAGTTAAATATAAATATTGTGAAGAAAACCCATGGAAGCAAATGAAACAAAAAGGACAGGGTTTGGTATCTTGAAAACCCATCAGATGTTTCCACCGATGAAAAACAATTACATATAACTTATATTAAATCATAGAAATTGGCTAGGTACCCCAGATTTTTTAATAAACAGTATAGTTCAGTCAGAGAAAATTATTGTTCTGAAGAACTGGCTTACCAATAAATGGAAGCTTTTTTAAAAGTTGAAAAACTTGTCTGAAAATTGTTTATTACTCTTTAGGAGAAGCTATTCTTTTTAGTTTTTTTTAATAAAATTTATCAAATATAATCACTTGCTGGAAATCTAACAGTCATCACTTAAAACCATTATAGAAGAAAACAGAGAGCAGGAAAAAACAAACTTACATCTCTTGATTACTGCTCTAATCGATGACAAGGGTCCTTGGCTAGAAAAAGAAAGAAAGGAAGAAAGAAAATTACACATTCTTTTGAAAAAGAGCCATTCATACCACCAGTTCAATTTGGGGACTCAATATGGTACAAAGCAGCAAGTCTGACACTACAGATAGTGGTCTGTTCTTTTTACAAAGCAAAAATTAAAATTTAGAAATCGACTTTGATATTAAAGCTGCTTAATGGGAAGTGCAAGAGGCTGGCAGGTGTTTCTGCAGTGTAAATAAAATTTTGCCTTAAAATTGCTTACAGAGCTATCTACATTTGAGTCTTCAAGTGAAAATCTGAATATTGTTTGAAGTCAGGTAGCAATTCTGTGGTGCTTAAAAGAGCTCTGACTCCCTACAGACTTCTTTTGTGTTTTGTATAAAATTCCTGTCTGCTCTTATCAGATTAGAATTGATCATCTATATAATCAATCTAGCCTTAGGACCAATACCATTTCTTACTAAAATTAGAATGGAACACATTGCCACTTAAAAATAAAATATTCTTCTTGCTGTTAGTTTTGTTCAGTAGCCATTCAGCCTGGTTCTGCCTTTAACTGTGATCTTGGGCAGCAGGTCAAGGAACCCTTCTGAGGTTCCTTGGTCAAGATCCCTAGCTGTAAAGGTTTCTGCTATTACTTTGGGAGGTTTTAATTTTGTCATTATTTAAACACACTGTGCTGAATGTTTGTAAATTTTCTCTTTTTTTAAAAAAGATACACCACTGAAAGTCTCATGATACGATTTAGGAGAAAAAAAAGAACTTTCTGTTTACAAAATCATTCATTTTCCTCACAACACAGAACACTCTTTTAAAAAAAATATGGCAAATATATATAAAGAAAAAAAGCCATTAAAACATATTTACACGTATATTAATTCATTGACATTGACATTATGCAGTTCACCACTATTAGTTTCCTTTTAAAACAAAGTAAAAAATAAAAATAAAAAAAATTCACTGTTAACAAAAATTCAGTGCTCCCCCTTTCTCCTTCCTCTCCACTTCTGGCAGACATCAATGAATTTTATACAAAACACAACATCCTTTGTTGTTGTTGTTAAGTGCCATCGAGTCGGTTCCGTCCCATAGCGACCCTGTACAGGGTTTCCGAGGGTGTAAATCTTTACGGGAGTAGAAAGCCTCATCTTTCTCCCACGGAGCAGCTGGTAGTTTCGAACCGCTGACCTTAAGGTTCGCAGCCCGATTCGTAACCACTACGCTACCAGAGCTCCTTGGCCTATTGTATATATTTCATATAAGTGGGATCATACAATATTTGTTATTTTGTGACTTACTTGTCTCATTCAGTATAATACGTGCAATAATATGCTTGAATAATATTCACTGCATGTACATTTTCAGAAAACTCTTAAAAATATATACTGATTTTTAAATGTAAGCTCTTGCTGAATTTATGCTTAGGGTAATCTGTATAAATCCTCTTGCTGTTTCTTAGGTAGATAAGATAAAACTTCAAGAAGATACAACAAGATATCAGTTCATTTTAAAGGAGGAGTCCTTTAAGAACACACTGAAAGAAAAACACAAGCTATAGGAAGTCTCTGATACCAAGAAGTGAGAAGCATAGTATAAAGACAGAATTGTTTTCAACAATATGGATTTTAAAACACAAAAACAAACTTTCCTTTGTTGTTGTTAAAAATACACACAGTCAAATTTCAAAAAGTTCGTGGAAAAATTAAATGAAGTATATACTCTCCCCTCAAACCCCCAGTATAAAATTGACCAAGGACATTTCAAACTGGAGTCTCACACTAAATTATATAGATACAGGAAAAGGCCAAATAAAAGTGGCTATAGGGTAAGCACGGGACTGCTAACTGCAAGGTTGATAGTTCAAACCTACCATCTGCTCTTAGAAAGCCTATACAAGGTTGCTATGAGTTGGAACTGACTTGATGCCACACTCAACAGGGGTAACATACGGAGCACAGTGTTTATTAGCACTTAGCTGCTATGTGAAATGAGGATGGTTCAAATCCACAACCAAACCATGGGGAAAAGATGTGCAGTTTGTTTCCATAAAGGGGCAGTTCTATGTTGTTGCATGCAATCACTGAGATGAAGCCAACTAAGTATGATTTACCAAATGTAAAACCAATGATCTAATCTGTAAACCTTAATTCACAATTTGTTGTTGTTAAGTGCCTTTAAGTCAGTTATGACTAATAGCAACCCTGTATGGGGTTCCCAAGGAGATACTGGTGGGTTTGAACCAGTGACCTTGTAGTTCAGTGCATTATCCTGCAGCGTCACCCAGGGGGCACAGTTCTATTCTGTCCTACAGGGTTACCATGAGCCAGAATGGACTCCATAGCAATAGAGTTTGGTTTAGGGGCTTAGGTGTGATATTTTGGTGTTGTCAAAAATAACACAATCAACAACAGAAATACCACAATGATATTTCTTAATTGTCACTTAGGAAATCACAACCTCTCTTTTAGTTTTGGATCATGTTTGACTTATCACAATAAACAGATTTTTAAAAATATATGGAGTCCTGGTGTGACATTGTAGGATAAGCACTAGACTGCACAGTTGGTGGCTCAAACTCACGAGCCGATGCTTGGAAATCCTACACAGCATTGCTATGAGTCAAAACCAACTTGACAACACCTAACAACAACAAAATTATTTATATAATTTCCAAAGCAATGAGCTTATTTACAAGTTTAAGCATACACCCACAATCACACTTTCTTTTCATGAGGAAAGGTCTGCTTTCACCAACAAGCAACTGAAGTGGCCAGTTTGGCTTATTTGGGACACTACTGAGACCAAAGTTTGCTAGTAACCATAGCCATTCTCACATCTGTTTTGGAATACACACTGTGTGCAGAGCAACTGAATTATTAAAAAAAAAAAAAAAGTATTTTATGTAAAAACCCTCAATAAAGGCCAAGGGCATATCATTAAAGTACCACTCAACAGTCATTGTTGCTAAGGGCCATAGAGGTGGTTCCGACTCATAGTGAACCTGCACAGGGTTTCCAAGGAGCAGCTGGTGGGTTTGAACTGCTGACCTCTGGTCCACAGGCCAGCGCTGATGCTACAGGACCATATTAGAAGTCAGTTAATGTCATCCAAAGGTACAGCCCCCTGATCTACAAAGCTGAAAGGACTTGCTAGGTTATCTACACCTTTCTCAAAAGCACTCAACATTGGGGTTGTTGACTCACCCAGCACAGGGGTTTATTTAGCCAGGTTGTTGTGATCTTATAGGATAGAAGAACTATAATGGGTCTTCCGAAAGTTCATAGAAAATGTCATTTTCTTTTCATTCGATTTTTCAATGAACATTTTTTTTTTTTTGGAAGCCCTCTTATATGTATCATCACTCCATCTTGGGGTTTCAGAAAAGGTTTCCAACAAGTGTGAACCATGTATCTTGACTGAGACATGAAGATGTGTAGGAGAAAGGTTCTGAAAAGTGCCAAGCAGCAAGTGCAAACGACCAGGGGTAAGTGGACAGCTCAGCATGGTTTGAGCACAGCATGTAAAGAAACCATGACAAGAGAGAATCCTGGGACTCAGATACCACGCCCAAAGTAAGTGGTAACTTGCATGGAAAGAAACGTTAATGCCAGGAATTATCAGCGCCATGTAAAACAGGGTTAGCTTGATGAGAGCAAAGTATTTAAAAAAGTGAGGTCTGGGAACACCTGCCTGGAATGTTGTTGTTGTTGTTGTCAGGTGCCATCGAGTCGGAACCGACTCATAGCGACCCCATGCACAGCAGAATGAAACAATGTCCGATTCTGGGCCAACCTCACTACTGCTGCCACACTTGAGTCCATCAATGAAGCCACCTGGCCGATCCATCTCGTTAGAGGTCTTCCTCTTTTTCTCTGACCCTCCACCTTACCCAGCATGACACCCTTCTCCAAAGATTGTTTCCTCCGGATAATATGTCCAAAGTATGAGAGACGAAGTTTAGCCATCCTGGCCTCCAAGGAGCACTCTGGTTGCACTTCTTCCAAAATAGATCTATTGGTTCTTTTGGCA
>NW_006408673.1:6810967-6811674 GCF_000296735.1 Chrysochloris asiatica
CTGGCATTTAACTACCAACTGGAGATAACAACATCAATAATATACAATTGCACTCAAGCAATATGTCATCTCGTTGATAGAACTAACAAATAAAAGACAACAGACTGTGAAAGAAAAAAACAGTTTATACAAGTTTTATGGGAGCTCAGAGGAAGACTGTCAAATGTAACGTGGGAGAATTGAATAAGCATAGAACTGATATTTGAATAATATCAAGTTTGAAAAGTGCAGGGTTTCTCAATCTTGGCACTGCTGACATTTTTTGCAGAACAGGCTATCTGTGTATTACACGATGATTAGCAGAATATTTGCCCTGTATCTACTAGATGCCAATGGTACACCCCTTTCCTAGCTATGACAATCAAAAATGTCTCTATATGCCAGTAAATGTCCCCTGGGGTCAAAGTTGCTGCCTGTTGAGAACCACTGAGCTAGTACTGTGGCAACAAAACAGAGTAAGATGTGGAAGAAACTGGTTTCACTATTTCAAGATGAGGTAATGGTAGCAGTACTGAAAGAAAACTGGGTGTGAGAGAATATGACAAAGGCAGTGAAGAGAAAAAGAAGGAAGACACTACTGGAGTGTCTAGCATCAGAACATTTTAAGAAAGTGGTTTTATGGCTATACCAAGTAGAAAAATGAATCGCTAGCAGTCGTTCCATGAAACCTATACAAGGTTCCAGCCTATGGCATTTTTAAAAGTCAA
>NW_006408673.1:6813195-6815046 GCF_000296735.1 Chrysochloris asiatica
AGGCTGTACATCTTTGTGGGAGCAGCGGTGGACTCGAACCACTGATCTTGTGGTTTTCAGTCCAGTACTTATCATACAGAGCCACTGTGCTTCCCCAAATGAGGATAATAATGCCTAGAACTATGTAAAATATATAGCATGATGTCAGGCACATACATTCAAACAGTTCATGGCAAAAATGGAATTTTTCCACAAACTTTTTTGAGGCCCTCAAAAAGGTGTCTCAAAATTTTTTTTAGCTGTCATATCTATACTATTTTTCAATACACAAATTTCTGGTAGCATTGGGGTTATAAGTCGGGCTAGTAACCTCAAGATCTGCAGTTCGAAACTACCAGCCGTTCCACAGGAGAAAGATAAGCATTCTACTCCCATAAAGATTTATAACTTCAGAAACTCTATGCAGGGTTGTTATGAGTTGGAACAGACTCCATGGCACACCACCGCCACCATATAATATATGAGGAGTTCCCTAAGTAGAGCAAGCAGCTAACGTGTATGGCTGCAAACTGAAGAATTGGAAGTTAAATCTACTCAAAGACATCTTGCAAGAAAGCCGCCAGTGAAAACCCTATGGGGCATAGTTCTACTCTGACACACATGGAATTACTGTGAGTTGGAGTCTATTCTATAGCAACTGGTTTTGTAAGGCTGACTTTTTGAAGCTATCCTACCAACACTGGTCTAGTTGACCTAAAGCTATCATATCATAACCACACCTTATCAATTCAAATAACTGACCATTCACATTTCAGCTGGTATTATTATTCACTGGTTTCCAACCATTCCAACCATTTCACAATGCATGCTTCTCATAAACCTAATCTCCTAGGAAGCCAAAGCAATAACAAATGCTAGAGGACAAAGCGAACCAACAAAGCCTTTGTGAGCACGCCATTATTCTCAATGAAAACACAGATTTTTGTTTCTTAGGTCACCCTTCCCAGGAAGTTTTTCACATTTGTCTACGGTGATCAGTAGCTCTGTAGATTTAGTTTCATATTTCTTGAAGTCTATTAAAAAAAGAAATCCCACACACCAAAAGAAAGCTCAAAGATACTGAGGCTTTCAACTATATTATTTATAACCACAGTACATTCAAAATTATAATATGTTACCCTGTCCTTCCTAATCCTTTAAGATTTTTTTTTCCTTTCACACATGCAAGTCTTGACTCACTAATTAGACTACAGGCTTCTTAAGAAGAGAAACTGTCTTCCACTGATTTTTATAACTCGACTCAGTGGAACTGTGTCATGTGCTCACAGAACTAATGTGAACTTAATCCTACTCAGAGAGAGAAAGAACTACTATAATTTAAATAGCTCAGGCAATTCTATCTACAAGCCACTCAATCAGCAAAGCCCCAGGAACAGTGGGAGATGTTTTTGCTGCTGGTTTTGCTCTGTTGGTCTCAATTCCCAGTTACATCTTCCTGTATATTCATTTTGCCACCAGTATCTGGGTCTAGTGTTTAAAAACAGGTTATTTTCATACAAAAATTTCACCTTAATGAACATCTCGCACTTACTGAGAAACAGAGTTCTGTTCCAATACTAGATGGAACATTAGTCTTATTGGGAGATGGTGAATTAGACTGTAACAAGGCACATAATTTGGCAACAAATGCTGTTAAATATTAATTAATGGATTTCAGGAATTTGCCTATATTTATAGTTCTTTCATTGTACATTACTTTTAGGACCTGTCCTTTCATAAATTAATATTCTGGTGGTTCTTAGCCAGTTGTTGTTGTTAAGTGCCGTTGAGTCAGTTCTGACACATAGCGACCCTGTATAGGGGTTTTCAAGGAGCGGCTGATGAGTTTGAACCACTGACCTTGAAGTTCAA
>NW_006408673.1:6816127-6817624 GCF_000296735.1 Chrysochloris asiatica
GACCCTACCCAGAGAAGCAGTGATGCCTGAAATGGAGGCAGAGATGATGACGTGGAGCGATGGAGCAGCTGAAGACCTGAGGGGTATGGGGGAAGGATTGCATGGAGAGGATTGTAACCATGGCAATGAGACGATATACGATAAAATGTATGTAAAACTAATGTTCTCCCATGTAAACTATCACCTAATTCACAATAAAACATTTAAGAAAAAAAAAACATAAAAAAAATGTTTTAAAGCTGCATATAAATCTGATGGTTTTACAAAGTTCTTTCAACATGCTCAGATCCCATGCCACGAAATAGTTTAGATCATATGTAAAGAACAAGTATTTTAAAAACAACTGACTCATCCAGTTACACCCTACTTAACAGTGACTTAATTTTAAAGGATATGAAGAGACGTTCTCAAAGGAAAAAAAAAAGAATGAAAAATCCCACACCTTCCCTAAAACCTTTGTTTCAACAACTGTATGCAACACCACTCCTACCAAAATGGGGTGACACATTTTTTTGGATATTTCCTTGTAGACGCTCAGGGGAAACCTGAGAAAAACTTCTCTGACGAACACAAGACTAGCAGGGGACACTGCCTGGCTAGAGAAATGAGGCCACAGGAAGCTTGGTAGAAATCCAGAGGAGTCAGTTAGCACACTGTTGTTATTGTTGTTGTTAGGTGCTATGGAGTTGGTGCTGACTCTTAGCAACCCTATGTACAACAGAACAAAACATTGCTGGATCCTATGCCAACCTCACAGTCTTTCCTATTATTTAAGGCCATTGTTGGAGCCACAGGATCAATTAATTTCATTCCCTGCTCTTCCACTTTACCAAGAATGATATCCTTCTACATGGACTGGACCCTCTTGATAATATTCCAAAGTATGAGAGATGAAGGCTCACCATTCTCACTTCCAAAGAGCATTCTGGCTTTACTTTTTCCAATACAGAATTGTTCATTCTCAGGTACTCCATGGTATATTCAATAATCTTCCCAACACCATAATTCAGATGTATCAGTTCTTCTCTGGTCTCCCTTATTCACTGTCAAGTTTTCACATAGATTGTTATTATGTGCCATCAAGTTGGTTCCAACTCATAGTGACCCTATATAGGGTTTCCAAGGAGCAGTTGGTGGGTTTGAACTGGCAACCTTGTAGTTAGCAGTCCAGTGCTATACCATGACTTATGTGAATATGAGGTGACTAAAAATATCACCATTCTTATTCAATATGTATGCTGAGCAAATAATACGACAAGTTGGGTTCTATGAAGGAAAACGTGGCGTCAGGATTGGAGGAAGACTTATTAACAACTTGAGATATGTAGATGATACAACCTTGCTTGCTGAAAGTGAAGAGGACTTAAAATATTTACTGATGAAGATCAAAGAGCACAGCCTTACGTATGGATTACAACTCAATGTAAAGAAAATAAAAATCCTCACCACTGGACCAATAAACAACATTCTTATAAATGGAGACGAGATTGAGGTTGT
>NW_006408673.1:6818454-6835647 GCF_000296735.1 Chrysochloris asiatica
GCTTTCTCCCTGAGTGCCTATTTGCATTCCACCCACCTTTCTATCCCTTCTCAACTTTGTCCTCATAAAAATGTTGCCCTTTTGATTTTGAATGACTTACCACTTGATGATGAGTATACCTTGATAGTGTCGTTGTCCCCCACTATAAACTGCGTGGCTGAAAATTGGCCCATGAGGATAAGTTCTTTTCTAGACCTGAAGGGTAGCCAAGGGCCATAGTCTCAGGTTCTTCTCATCTTTTTCTGACCAGTAAACCCGTTGTTTGTTTATTTGCTTTTAATTATTAAATAATTTTGAATTTTGCTCCAAATTTTCTTCCACTATGTCAAGGATCCTCTAATGTGATCCCTTTCAGGGCAGTTGGTAGTGGTAGCTGGGCACCTTCTAGTTTTTCTGGTCTCAGAATCATGGAGAGTGATGCTCACATATTTGATTAGTCCATTGGACTGATTCCAAGTCTCTTCAACTCTTATCACTCTTCTTTTTTCCGCACATGGAGAGACCAAGAGCTGCACCTTACACAGTAGCTCATGAGCTTTCAAGATTCCAGATGCTACTCACCCAAGAAGGATGTAGAACACTGTTTTGGTGGACTATGCTATGCCCATGGAACATGGTGTCCCAAGACTATGACCCATCAACTCACTGCCCTACAATATTTGATAATATCTAGGAAGTTTTCATTAATTTGCCTGCTGTATGCTCCACCACATTTCTAGTTGTGTTTGCTTGATAGGTAAACATTCATGTAAAAATATTGTCTTTCACTCATATATTTGTGGGACATATGAATATATATACATGTATACATATTCCATTCTTCTTCCCTTACCCACTCAGCCTATGTCTCAATCCATGTATCTCTACACAGAGCAAGGCTATATATATACCACTATTTACTTCTATCCTCTTTAGCTCATGCATACCTTCCTGTGTCTTTGCATATCTTCATTATTCTTCTGCCACCTTTTCTCTTCTTGCATATTGCTCTCCCTATCACCTGAGCTAACATGTCCCTGTAGTCAGTGGACATCTTAGCTTCTCAACACTTTCAAGGAGTCTTTTGCACCAGATTTGCCCAATGCAATACACTAATTGATTTCTAGACTGCTGCTTTCATGGATGTTGATTGGGGATCCAAGTAAAATGAAGTCTTAGACAACTTCAATCTTTTCTCTGTTTATCATGATGTTGTATATTAGTTTTATCAAGAGGCTCTTTGTTTTCTTTACATTGAATTATAATCCACACTGAAAGATGTAGTCTCTGATTTTCATCAGTAATTGCTTCAAGTCCTCTTTGCTTTTAGCAAGCAAGACTGTGTCATCTTGCATATCATAGGCTGTTAATGACTCTTCCTCTAATCCTGATGCCATGTTCTTCTTCATATAGTCCAGCTTATTGGATATTTGCTCACCATTCACACTGAATAAGTATTTTGATACAACCCTGACATACACCTTTCCTGATTTAAACTATGCAGTATTCCTTGTTCTGGCTGAACAATAGCCTCTTGGTGTATGGAATAGATTTTGCATAGGCACAATTTCTGGAAATGCCAGACTTCAAATTGTTATCCATAATTTATTATGATCCACACAGTTGAATGCTTCTGAATAAAATATAGGTAAACATCATTCTGGTATTCTTTGTTTTTAGCCAAGATCTATTTGACATCAACAATGATATCGCTCTTTCCACATCCACTTCTGAATCTAGCTGGAATTTCTGGCAGCCAGCTCCCTGCTGATGTACTGCTATAATTACTTTTGAATTATATTTAGTAAAATTCTACTTGCATGTCATATTAATGCTATTTGCTTGATAATTTCCCCATTCTGTAGGGTCAACTTTGGAATGGGGACAAATATGGATCTCTTCCAGTCAGATGGCCCTGCCTTCCAAATTTACTGACATAGACAAGTAGGCAATTCCAGTGTTGCATCTGTGTGCTGAAACATCTTGGTTGTTTGAAATGGCTGAACATCAAACCATTCTTTTTGGTACAATGGCTCTGTTTATTCCTTCTATCTTCCTTTGATGCTTCCTTGGTACTTCCATATTTGGCCCATGTTGTTGATGTTTTTAAGTGCCGTCAACCAGTTCTGATGCATCACGACCCTATAACACAATAGTCCTGAGTCATCCTCACAATTGTTTTATGTTTGAGTTCCCTGTAGCAGCCACTGTGTTAATCAATCTGACTGAAGGGCTTCCTCTTTTTTTCTGACCTTCCACTTTACCAAGCGAGATATCCTTCTCCATAGAATTCTTAAATATTGTAACTTGAGGTTTATATTTTTTCTTCAGTTCTTTCAGTTTGAGAAATGTTGAACATGTTCGTCCCTTTTTATTTTCTAACTCCAGGTCTTTGCACACTTCATTATAATACTGTTTTCACTAGTCATTGTCTGGAATCTTCTGTTCAGCTCTTTTACTTCATCATTTCTTCCATTAGGTGTCCTTGTGTGGCACTGTGGGCTAATGTGCTGGACTGCAAAGTCGGTATGAACCACAAGGTCACTGGTTCAAGCTTACCAGCTGCTCCTCGGAAACCCTATACTGGGTTGCTATGGGTCGGAACCTACTTAACAGCACTTAACAACAACAATATACATTCAAGAGCAAGTTTCAGAGTTTCTTCTGACATTTATTTTGCTCTTTTCTTTCTTTCCTGTCTTTTCTCAAAATCAAACTTTTCCATTGCAAACACCGTTTTTTTTCACAATAACATAAACAGTCACTATATGTACGGAGTTAGTTGTACTGTGATGGCTTGCATGCTGCTGTGATTCTGGAAGCTATGGCACTGGTATTCACACACCAGCAGGGTCACTCATGGTGAAAAGGTTTCAGCAGAGCTTCCAGACTAAGACAGATTAGGAAGGAGAAGAGGCAGACCACTTCTGAATGGTTAGTCACTGAAAACCTTATGAATATCAATGGAACATTGTCAGAAATAGCACCAGAAGACGAACTCCTCACGTGGAAAGCACTCAAAATACAACTGGGGAAGAACTACCTTCTCAAAGTAATAATCAGAACGTGGAATGTATAAAGTATGAATAGAGGAAAATTAGAAGTCATAAAAATAAAATAGAATGAATAAAGATTGATATCCTAGGCATTAATGAATTGAAATGGACATGATGGTCATTTTGACTTTGACAATCATATGATTTACTATGCCAGGAATGACTAATTGAAGATAAATGATATCGTATTCATTATCAAAAAGAGCATTTCAAGATCTATCTTGAAGTACAATGGTGTGTATGATAGGATACTATCCATATGACTATAGGAAGACCAGTTAATACCAATGCTATGCAAATTTATGCACCAAGAACTAAGGCCAGCGATGATGAAACTGAAGAATTCTATGAACTTCTTGAGTGTGAAATTGATCAAACATGCAATCAAGATGTGTTGATAATTACTGGTGATTGATATGTGATTGAAATGTGAAAGTTGGAGAACATGACAAGATAAAGTATTACAATGAAATGTGCATTATTTCTATGCAAATTATAATCAAATAATATAGGAAACAGCAAAAGAAGATGGAGGAATCTACAGAGTCATTATACCATAAAGAACAACCATTTCAAGAGGTACTATATGATGAATAAATGATGATAATTAGGGAAGAGTCCCAAGCTGTATCGAAAGCATTGGTGAAAAAAAAGTATCCAGAAATTGACAGAGTACCAATTGAAATCTTTCAACAAACAGATGCACCACTCGAAATGTTTATTTGTTATACCAAGAAATTTGGAAAACCAATAGGAAGAAATCCATATTTGTACCCACTCCAAAGAGAGGTGACCCAATGGAATGCACAAATGATCAAATAATACCATTAATACCACTTGAAAGTAAAATTTTGTTGAACATCATTAAAAAACAGTTGCAGCAGTACATTGACAGGGAGCAGTCAGAAACTCAAGCCAGATTCAGAAGAGGGTGTGGAATGAGGAACATCATTGCTGACGTCAGATGAATCTTGTCTGAAAACAGAGAATATCAGAAATATGTTTACTTGTGTTTTATTGACTATGCAAAGGCAATCAACTGTGTGGATCATAATAAACTATGTATAACACTGCAAAGAATGAGTATTCCAAAACACTTGATTTTGCTCACAAGCAACCTGTACATAGGTCAAGAGGCAGTCATTTGAACAGATCAAAGGTATACTGAATGGTTTAAAATTAGGCAAGTTGTGTGCCAGGTTTGTATCTTTTCACGATACTTATTCAATCTGCATGCTGAGCAAATAATCCGAGATGATGGATTATATGAGGAAGAGTGTGGCATCAGGACTGGAGAAGAGTCATTACCAACCTATGATACACAGATAATACAGTGTTGCTTGCTGGAAGCAAAGAAGACTTACAATACTTACTGATGAAAATAAAAGAACACAGCCTTCAGTATGGATTGTATCTCAATGTAAAGAAAACAAAGATCCTCACAACTGGATCAATAACTAACATCATTGTAAACAGAGAAAAAATGAAGTTTGCAAAGACTTGGACTGTCAGAATAATGAACATATCTGTTTTGGAAGAAGTACAGCCAATATGCTTTTTAGAAGTGAGGATGGCAAGACTTCATTTCTCGTACTTTGGATATGCTGTCAGAAGGGGCCAGTCCCTGGAGTAGGACATCATGTCTAGCAAAGTGGAGGGTCCGAGAAAAGGAGGAAAATCTACAATGAGATTAGCATGGTGGCAGCAACATTGGGTTCAAACATAACAACAATTAAGAGGATGGCATAGGACCAGGCAGTGTTTTGTTCTGTTGTGCACAGAGTTGCTATGACTTGGAACTGTGTGGATACCACCTAACATAGATACAGGACCTAGAATCACATCGATCACATCTGTGGAAAGAGAAGCCTGAGAAGCTCGGTATCATCAGTCAGAACAAGGTCAGGGGCTGACTGCATCAACTGCTCATGTGCAAGTTCAAGTTGAAACTGAAGAAAATAATTCAAGTCTCCAAGAGACAATGTACAACCCTGAGTATGTCCCACCTGAATTTAAAGACCATTTCAATAACAGATCTGACACCCTGAACACTAATAACAAGATTGCAGTATGACAAGAAGGACATCAAACATGAAGAAAGCCTGGTCATACTTCTCTAGTATAAAAAACTGAAGGCATCACAGTCTATATTCAGTTTCCATTTTTTATATAAGAAACAAACACCAAGTAAAGCCTTCATTCAGTACAAAGATGAAAAAAAACTACTGAGGGAGAATAAGAAAAGAATAAAACTTCTCAAAACATACTAACTTATCACCTCCCTAGAAAGATGTGTTTATGGTGTCAGTTGGTTTTTTATAAAAACCCAAACCCAAACCCACTGCTGTCGAGATGATTCCAAGTCATAGTGGAAGCAAATGTTAGAGATTGACAGGCCTGTCTTCCATGACACCTTTCAGTGGGCTTGAACCACTAACCTTTTGGTTTTGTTGTTGTTAAGGGCTATTGAGTCAGTTCTGACCCATAGTGAGCCTGTATAGGGTTTCTGAGGACAAGTCAGTGAGCTTGAACCAGCAATCCTGAGATCTAAACCGACTTTGCAATCCAGTGTATTAACCCACAGCACCACACCAGGACTCCAACTTTTTGATTTTGTTGTTGTTGTTAATTTCCATTGAGTCGGTCCAATCCATAGTGACCCTGTGTAGGGTTTCCAAGGACCGGCTAGTGAGCCTGAACCACTGACTTTGAGGTTGAAACCAATCTTGCTGTCCAGCGCATTAACTCACAGCACCATATCAGGAGTCCTAAGCTCATACTAAATATTTAAATATACTAGTTCTCATTAGATTGTACAATCTATTTTTCTCTTTCCTTAGTCCTATTAAGCAAAAGTATAGAAAACAGAGGGTCTTAGGGGAGGGAATGATGCAACCACCTACACTTGCTGCTGTAAACGCAGAGGCTTAGGTACACATGATGCTGCCTTCTGATGACTGATTGATGGAGTTGTTCTTCTTTAGTTGCCTTGTGGAAAGCCCATGTATGCAGAGTAGGACTACTTCAGAGGGTTTTCAAGGCTGTGTGACCTTTCAGAAGCAGACTGCTGAGAATCCTCTGGGTGAGTTTAAACCACCAACCTTTTAGATAGTAGTTGAATGCTTGACTATCTGTACCACTCAGAGTTATGGAGACTACCTATTAATCCTAACATTTCTGGCTATTTTGTTGTTGTTGTTGTTTTTTCACTTCCTTAGTGCATGAGTAAGTCTAGCATTTAAAAATAACCTCAGATTAACTCTACTCCTTTGAAGGCATTTTAAAAAAATAGAACACATATGTAGATAAGTAATCAACACTGATTAATAGATTCTTTGAATTTTAGGTTGTGGAGATAATAAAGGAGGATGGATAGAAAAAGAGAAGAATAAGACTCTACAAAACCCAGTAAATTTCTCAGGAAAAAAAAAATTGGGGGACTTACTACTTAGTGGGGCTACAATTAGTGCAGGACAATAGTTTTGGAATTCATTATCATATCATTCTTACTTCCCTTTGAGCCATTCTTCCCAAAGACCAAAAAAAAAAAACCTTTTCCATTGGATACTAAGAGCATATTTAATGAACCCTAGACAAGATAACAATGTAGTGCCTGGCATCTACTGATGGTGTGGCAATCCAGATCAGCACCCAAACTCAATAGTTGCAGAAACAGCTGATAGCTGGATCTGTGCTAGCAACAAAGGAGGTTACAGACAAAGCAGCTGGTGTGTGCATGTGAATGTTTGGGGAGAGGTCTTAACTTCAGCGCACTGCAATTTTCATGAGACCAATTTTATCGCAATAAATCAATGCATTGTTTCTCTTTCTTAAAAAGAGAAGGAAATCTTAATATTAGTAAAAACATATGAAACAATCTAGGTTTAGTAGAAGGCAGCAGGGAAAGAAAAAAGACACATGATTTCATGTTTCTCCAATTCTTTATGGGTTTAAAATAAAACTGCCACGAGGGATGACGGTTCGCTCTTTTTCAGTGCAAAAACAAAGACATATTTTAAAGCATCTGAAATTGATCAAAATACTAATTGACGCTGCTGACAAGTTAGAAATAAATTAGGTCAGCTTAGAGGCCAGAATTTAAAAACTTTAAAAATATCAGCGGCACTTACTGATTTGAAATAGTGAGGTATATATATATATTTAAAGCTGAGTTTAAATGTCATTAGTAAAATAGTCTATATTATTTAAATGTTATAGAAAATACGAAAAGATTTCTCTATACCAAATAACTTTAAAAAATATCTTTTCAATGCTGAATGCTTTACTATCTTTTCAATGTACATTCCCTCAACCCACTGCCCTCCAGTCGATTCCAACTCATAACAACCCACTAGGAAAGGCTGAAATATTTACAGAAGCAGACTGAACATTTTCCTTCTAACATTGTACATATTAAAAACCTTAAGAATCCACTACATACACTTAAAAAAACAAATAATTTCTTTAAAGTCACTTAATCAAGCCCTTCAAATACAGGCAGCTATTTAAGCTTTTCTGTTGCAAAACAGGAAACTGACAAGAATGTAAATGTAACATGGAAACAGCTGAACTCATTCTAACAACACACAGATTTGTTCTCCTCTGGGAATTGCAAAAGAAACATCAACAAAACTTTTACTGCAAATATTCAACCATCTTGCCATTACACAAACAACGTAAGCAGCCCTCCCACTGGAAAACTTTTCCATTGGATACTAAGAGCATATTTAATAACTAAAATACTTCAAAGTCATTTAAAATTATGACTGCCAATGTTGCTGTTTCAACTCATAGCAACCCTGTATAGGGTTTCTGAGAAGCTGCTGGTGTATTTGAACCACCAATCTTGCAGTTAGTCTCTAAGTGGTATAGGATTATTAATTTTCCTGAGTGTTTAATTATTATTACTTTTATAACTTAAGTAATTTTCTTATATAAAAAAGCTCTGCTATAACAAAAAACACAACAAAGCAAATTCATTGATTCATATCAAATTCATGACCTCTTAATAATTAAGAGTATGCTCAAAACTATCGGCTAGCTAAACAATCAACTTTATAGAAACAGCAGCATAAGGTCAAATCTATGAGCCAGCTAGCGATCAGGGTGAAAAATCCCACAGAATTTTCTGCTGAGTGGAGAAACAAGGCAAGTATGAAGACAATTTAAAAAGAACCAAACAAAAACAAACTATTTTAATTTAAGTTAGGAAATGTGGAGCTACCCAAGGGTATCTACAATCTATATTTAAAAAAAAAATCATACTACAATTTTAGAACCAGTCATGAATGTCAATTCAAATGACATACAACTAAAGGAGAAAACATTATCAAACTTTGGGGGGGGGGAGGAGAGAAACAGAATAAAAATACATGTTCAGTGGCAAGACTAGGTACATATGAAAGGCAACATTTACCTCCTTGCAGAAGTCAAAGCCAGACATCCTCTTCAAGCTCCTACTAGTCTACTGCTAGCATTTTTAGAACTGGTTTGGGATGACAGCTCATTGTAATTGTAACTTGTAGTTGCTCTCAAGACCAAACTTCTCACACCTATCATAACTAGTGGCTATCTCACCATAAGAATGTCTAACACATACTAATTGTTTGTTGGGCCATGATTTTTCCTGTTGTAGGAATTCTTAACACTTCAATACAAATTGGTTGAAATGAATGTGTGGATGGATGGATAAGCAGATAAATTTGTTCATTAGTCACCTTACTTTTAAAAACACTGGATATATTATTCACTTATTCCAATGGCCTTTAGGTACTACCTATCTATGTAACCATGGGGCAGAGAGTTGAAGATTTTTCCAAACACCCCAACGTTGGTTTAGGTAAGTCAGGCATTTTGCTTCCAAACAGCAAACCAGGGTCACAATTTTCCTAGGATAGATATTTGGGATTCTGCCTGAATTACAAGAAAAAAAAAGAGAAGGAGATGGAGACAAAAGAGGGCAGAGAAATTTAACTGCTAATGGTGGGCTACACACGAAAGACAAGCTTTCAAACTCTACTACTAATTCCACCTCATTTTCACCTGTACTTTTATCAAAGTGTCAGCTGACATGGACAATCCTTGGCAGGGCTATTGGATGATTTGAGCTTCCCAAGCAGACAGTAATGTATGAAGAAAACCAAAGCACAAATATGAATTTCGTGGGAAATCAAGGGTTTCTTTAGTTCATTTACTTATTTTTACATGTAGTTTCAAAAGGGAATAAATTCAAAGAGAAGCTTCTCTGAAACTCAGTTGTTTTGAGTTCACCTGAAAGTATGAACCTCTCAATTCAACTCAGGAAACATTACCTTCACCTACTAGTGAACACCTGCCCTCAGGGGGCGTGAACTCAGAAACATGTAATTATACACTGTAATACAAGGTTGATCTCTGCATTACAGATTAGTATGCCAAGGTAATTAGGAAGGAGTCTTTTGTTTGTCTGTTTTTGTCCCTCTGATGTAAAAGTATTTCCAACAACTTTAGGCCTCAATTTTTATATTTTAGCACAGGGACTTCGTATTTGTGTTCTCTCCTAACACTGACATCCTCCTAAATCTTGTTTTAAAAATTAAAATTTTTAGAATACGTTCAGATTTACAGAAAAGTTGACAATAATAGCATTCCCATATACCTCACACCTACCTGCTTTCCCCAAATTTGTCTTTTGGGCTGTCCCCTTTTTATTTAAGTTGGTTGTAATCTTTTTTTTTTTTTTTTATACTGTTTTATTGCGAATTATGTGATAGTTTACATGGGAAACCATTAGCTTTACATTCATCCTATCGTATCGTATATCGTTTCATTGCCATGGTTACAATCCCCTCCATGCATCATCAACTAACCAAAGGGTATATACCCTGCAAGCCTTCCCCAGGTCGTCAGCACACAGCCCCTCTCCCTCTTTGGGTCCAGAGTCCCCAGCCGCTCCATCTCTCCACGGCATCGTCTCTGCCACCATCTCTGGCGCCATTGTTTCTCTGGGTAGGGTCCTGCACTCCGTTCTTCTCCCTTGATGGTCCCAGGGGTCTCCGCTCCTGACCTGCAAAGTCAACCACTTCCCTCCTTTTGCTACAAAACATCTACTTTTACATTTCCAACCCTCACAGTCAGTTCTGCTAACAATTACTCACTATTGTACCACAAGAGACCTATCCGCATCTCCTTTCATCAGTCCCGCCCAGACAGATTGGATACTACTCAGTGGAGATTCTACCTTCCTCTGCACCCTCTGGATCTAGGCTCCCTCTTGAAAGCTTGTAAGCCAGCCACTTCTTGCCTTTTTAGCCCCCCATTTTGGGTAGACAATGTCCAAGTTGCCCATCCCTGTCTACTCAGTGTATGGAGGGGGTGGGGGTTATAATCTTTTGATTTACGTTCTCCCCATTGTTATAGGAGTCCTGGTGTGGTGCTGTGGGCTAATGTGATGGGCTGCAAAGTCGGTTTAAACCACAAGGTTGGCAGTTTAAGCTTACAGCTATTCCGTGGAAATGATATACAAGGTCACTATGGGTTGGACCCAACTCGCCCCAAAACAACAACAACTGTTACAGTAATAGGATACATTTATATGTGTTTTAAAACTACCATGGTGGTGGTGGTGGTGGTGGTGGTTATGTGGCGTGGAGTTGGTTCCAACTCATAGCGACCCTGTATAGGGTTTCTGAGGCTGTAAATATTTTTGGGAGCAGAAAACCTCATCTTTCTCTTGAGGAACAGCTGGTAGTTTCAAACTGCTGACCTTGAGGTTAGCAGCCTGACTCATAACCACTATGCTACCTTTATTTAAATAACACAAGTCATAGGCATTTTAACCGCATGACTCCCTCACATGTTAGCTCTCTGTGTGTACTATGCATATGACATAAAAGTTCATATTATTTATGTGAGCCTGTTATATGCAAAATATATGTTCTCTGATCATGAAAATTCTAGTTTTACAGGCTTTATGTATAAGAGATTATAGAAAGTACTAGAAAAGATCCCCTACAAGAACTGAGGTATAAACAGTATTGCTCCATAGTGCAAATAATACTGAGTGACAGTACTGCTCCTTAGAACAACAAAAACATGGTCATAACCCAAATACTTTCCTATGGTGAAGCTGTGTCCAAACTGAGCAGTGAGATCCAGCAGGTCCAGTGAAGGGGGTTGTCACTGAGACTAGTTCCACAGTTCTGTTTTCTCCCATCACATGGGGAAATAAGTAAAGGCAACAATATCTGATGCAGAGTTTTACAAAGACAAGTACTAAGTAGAAGAAAAAAGAGGTGAGGAATCAGAATGATTGCTAATCACACTATGCCAGAGGCTTACCCAGGGCTCCTTATCCAGTCCAATAAAGTCACAATATTGATGAAGCAATCAATGTTAAATGATGAGGTCACAGAATGAGCAGTGTCAGAGTTGACACTGGACCTCAAGGCCCAGACCCCTCACAGTTTGCTATGTCTGATAATGACCTAGACGACAGCTTGATTCCCTGCATCCTATAGGTTCCATGCCCCCAGGAATTCCTTAGTTGCATTAATGCAAGCAGATGCTTTATGTATAAGGGTGGGTCACATACCCACTTAATTCTCTTGGTCCTCAACTACTATAAAGAAGACTTTTAATCTCAGTGTTTAATTAAAGTACTTACTTAAAAAAACAATAATAATGAAAATTATAGCCTTGACTATAGCCCTGAAATCTCCCCATAGATCTCTCTCTCCCCCCTTTAACCCTGAAGTAAAATCACAACAATCTGATGCTGGAAGGATTACTATTTAAAAAATAACATCTCAGAGTCCTGATATATGCTATCACATGGGTGAATTGAAACTATCCTGCTAAGTCATGTAAGTCAGTCACAAAAGGACAGATAATGTTTGATCCACTTACATGAACTATCTAGAACAGACAAGTATCTAGAGATTAAGAGTTCATTTGTGGCTACCAGGAGTGGGAGGGAGGAAAGGGGAGTAGGGGACTCAGTGCTTAGGGGATACGCTGAACTTCTGTGAAGGGTGATGGGAAATTCAGGTACAGTGAATGGTGAGGGGTGAATGAAATGATAAATACATTTAATGTCACAAAACTGTACATGTAGAGATTATAGAAATAGCAAATGCTTTGCTAGCTTTGTAGTTACCACAATGAGAGAAAGTTTAAGAAACAAACAAAATATATTTCCATGAAATGTACAGCATTTGAAAATGGGACCCGCTTATATTCACCAGGTATTTATTCTTTATGGCAAATACTTTACTAGGCACCAAGGTGTTGACGTTAAGTGCCGGCGAGTCGGTTAGACTCATAGTGATCCTGTGTAGGGTTTCAGAGGAGCAGCTGGTAGGTTTGAACCACCGACCTTGTGGTTAGAAGCCCAGTGCTTATCCTACAGCACTGTAAAGACTATAGCCTTAGAAATGCTATGGGCAGTTCCACTCTGTCCTACAGGGTCACTACAGGTCAGAATCGGTTCTATGGCAATAGCTTTGGTTTTGGGGTTTGGTATTAGCTTGGATGATCTCCATTCTACCTATTCACACTAAAGCTTTTAAAATCCAAAACATAAAAAAACCTCCAATATTCGTAAACACTTAATAAGAATCAATTACTTCATACATTTGAAGAAAAGGAGATTGGACTTGGTATTTAATCCATTCCAGTAATCATAAGAGACGAGCTAATCTAACTGAGCCCTGTTCTAATTGCTTTACATCTTTAAATTTTAATCCACATAACAAGGAACACTGGTGCACTGGTTAAGTGCTGTAACTGCTGATTGAAAGTTTGGTGGTTCGAACTCACCCATCACTCTGTGGGATTTCTGCTTCCATAAAGGTTATAGCCTTGGAAATCCCATAAGAATTGACTCAATGGCAATGTGTTAGGCTTTTTTGGGGGGTGAGGTGGGAGAATGATAGGGTATAATCCATATATTTACTCGTAGAAGAAGTTACTATCATTATACCAGTTTTACAGATAAGAAAAATGTATATAATTTAAATGTTCAAGGAATCATAGATGGTGGATGATGAAGTCAGGATTTACACTTGGACCACCAGGCATCAGAGACTGAATTTCTAACTATCGTGCTTCATTGACTCACACAAAGTTCATGTACAGCTAACTGGTGAAAGGGAAAACCAGAAAATTTTTATAGTCAATGAGACTTGAGAATTAATTACTGAAGAACAATGCAAACTTAGTCTTCTCTCACTGAGCAACCCATAGCTGGAAGATTTAAAATCAGAGACGATGGTGGAGGAAGAGAGGAAAGTATGTTAAAGAGTATTACAAAATGATTTAAAATTTTCATCTCTTCTGAGATTTCTTCAAAAAATATATTATGTCAAGGAGTGAATGCAAGTAAACGTTTGGAGTTCATGAGTCTGACTGTACTCTGTGCTGTTTTAGGAGATTCCAAGTTAAAGAGGTCCTGTTCTTGTTTTGTTTTTTTGTTGGTAGAAGTACACCAAACAAGGTTTCTAGTACTTATAGATCGAGTGCCAGTGTTCATAAAATGAGCAACACATTTCCCTCTTCCCACAATTAACTATATGGCAAAGATTTGCTTTTAAAATATTATTGTGCTCTGTTCAGTATATTCTTGGCACTCTAACCAAACTGTACTAGAAAAAATTCTGGACAGTAACTGAACTGTTCCTAGAATAAGACTATATTCTGAGAGAGTCATAAAGCCAATGCGTGGATGGAAGTATGAAATATTTATTTCCAGTTTACGATATTATTGCCACTATTTTTTCTAATGCTATTATGCTATCTTGTGAGGTTAAAAGAAACTGAAACCCTTAAAATTATCATTAAATAAAAGAGGTTTTTATTCTGAGCCTACAAAGGTATCCTGGGAATCCAAGCAAGCAAGAAGTATAGCTGAACTTCACACAGTACTGGGGACCAAGGAGGCTGTTCTTTGTTTCTTTGCTGCGTGTGGACTGTAGAAAACCTAAGTTTAATAACAGTGAAGGTTTTTATTTGTATCCCTTAACTGGGTCTTTGCAACTGCTTTTCTGAATGTGTGTTGTGGAATTGTAAAACTTGAGGACACAAGATATTTGAGAGATTTTTTTCTGACCTACTGCTCTCCTTGTCTTGATGGGAAGATAATTGTCTCCTCTGCCCCCTCCCCTAAAGTGTAAGCTACATGAAGTCAGAGACCTTACTTTCTTGCTCACTGCTATATTCCCAGTGCCCCAAAACAGACTAGATAATAGGAGGTGGTCGATAAATACTTGCTGAATGAATGAACAAATGACTATTTGGGCTTAATTCTCTTATAGGAAGGTAGTAGAATGTGGGGATTTAAGACCTTGGTCATAATGCCCAAGTTTGATCTCTGGCTCTTCTTATGAGCTGTGTGTTTCAGCCAAGTTTCATAACCTCACTCTGTTTGCTTTTCCATCTGTAAAATGAGGCTAATATTTCAAAGCGTTGTTATGAGAATTAAATGAAATAATGTGAGGCAAAACAAACAGAACAGTTCCTAGAACATAGGGCGCTTCAGAAATCATAGCTAATAAGATTGTGCGGAGCCCTGGTGGCACAGTAAGTTTATCATTGGGCTGCTAACCAAAAAGTTGGTGGTTCAAACTCACAAGCCACACTGCAGGAGAAAGATAAGGCTGGCTGTTCCCGTAAAGATTTACAGTCTTAGAAACCCTTAGGAGCAGTTTACTCTGTCCTGTGAGTCAAAATTGATTTTGATGGCAGTGGATTTGGCTTTATGAGCTAAAAAGTACATGTATATATAGTTCCTTGAGTTGTTTAATCCATCTCCCTAAACCATTTTCTCTCATGGTATGATTGTGTCTACTTGTAGGGCCTGGTCACTGATTAGAATAAAGTATTCAGATCAATCTGTTTATATTATACCCTGTTGCATTTTTTATCCTGAAGTTGGTAGAGACGTAATAATAAAAGCTACAACTTATAGATTAAAAAAAAAATACATTGCTTCCTCTGACCCTGACATTTTTTTCCTTTTCCCTGTTTCTTCAAAACCTAGCATAGTTCCTGGTACTGGGTAGGCATGTGGTAAAACAAACAAAACAAAACAGAGGTAACTCCCCATTCCTCTTGTCCTCATCCCCTGGTAATACTAGTCCTTTGCTTGTCTCAGTGTACTTACCTATTCTAGACAGTCATAGATACCTAGTCTCAATACTAACTTATATAATATTTGTCCTTTTGTGTCTGGCTTATTTCACTCATAATTTTTTTATGGTTTATCCATATGTATCAGAACTTCTATTGTCTCATGAGAGTAAAAGAAATGGAAACCCTCTTAAACTTGTATTAAATAAAAGATTCTGAGCAAACAAGGGTCTCTATTTGGGGATTCCCACAAGCAGGATTTCACACAGCACTGGCATCTGCTCTTATAAATTCTCATTCTTCCTCACCTCCTCTTTGAGACCATACTATCTTTGCTTCTCTATTCCTACCTTCTGCTATAGTCAGTCAGACTTTCTCTGCTTGTTCATCAGCATACCTGACCATATGTGTCCCTCCCAAGTCCAAATCCAAATAATTTTCAAGCTCCGGAAACCAGGGCTCTTAGCTCTTTGTCTTTTGGTTAAACTTCCAAGAGGATAACACTGATTCGCACAGCTCATGCATCACAGGTCAACCAGTTACAGCCTAATGGGTTAGGGTCAGGTAGAAGTACTAGGCCACAGAGGCTGGGGGCTCAACAGACAGGTCTCAGAGAAGGCAAGGGTCAGTCAGACTGTAACCACTATTACTGCATGAAGTAAGGTTTGTTGTTGTTGTTGTTAAGTGCCCTTGATTTGATTCTGAAGCATAGTGACCCTGTATAGGATTTTCAAGGACTGGCTGGGGAGTTTGAACTGTCAACTTTGTGATTCAAACCAACTTTGCAGTCCAGTGCTTTAAGGTAAGGTTTAGTAGTTCTGAATCGACAACTCCCTCTTCAACACAGTGCAAACAACCCAAAAACTGACATGGATACTTGGAGGATCTACAAGAGAATCAGTTACATGGGTAATTCCAAAGCCATCTGTTGTTGCTGTTTAACGCCGCCAAGTTGGTTTCAACTCATAGCAACCCTGTGTAGGGTTTCTGAGGAGCAGCTGGTGAGTTTGAACCACTGACTTTGCAGTTCAAACTGATCTTGTGGCCTAGTGTTTATCCTAGTGCGCCATACCTTGAAATTCAAAGCTACCAGGAGGTATCCTAACAAGTCTACTGTGCTTTTTCCATGAGGCATGATACTTCTAAGTAGCCTGTGCTTTCCTTCTTAGAATGTGGGGACAAAGAGGGCATCCTATATTCAGATAGAGAGGTTAGTATTTGTTTTGCTTAAAGGAAGAACATCAGTTTCCTAAAAGGAAGTTCATCTGTTATGAGGAAAAATAAGCACTAGTAGTAATAAGAGAGGAACAAAACTTTATCTCTTGTTCAAATAGCTAAACAGAATATTCTGTCACTATGTCAGAAGCTTGCAGGACTGCTCAACAGTTAGTGGCAACACCCAAACTTTAATAGTGCACTCAAAGCAGTCCCATGCAGCAAAGTAGTCATCCAGGCACCGAATGGGCCATGAAATGTAAGAACAGAAATCAACCAAGTCTGGGTGTTAATGTGGACGTTCAGGTTGAGAGACAACTTCAGGACCATGAATCATGCAACTGGACAGACACTTGTGACTAAAAGTTAGTAAGCTAACAAGTATCAAGTGTTGTTGTTGCTGTTAAGTCGGTTCTGACCCATAGCGACCCTGTATAGAGTTTCCTAGGAGCGGCTGGTGAGCTTGAACCACTGACCTTGCAGTTCAAGCTGACACTGCAGTCCAATGCATTAACCCACAGCACCACACCAGGACTCCAAGTATCAAATTGTTGTTGTTGTTAAGTGCCGTCGAGTCGGTTCTGACCCAAAGCGACCCTGTATAGGGTTTCCAAGGAGCAGCTGGTGAGCTTGAACCGCCGACATTGCAGTTCACATGGCTGTGCAGTCTAGCGCATTAACCCATAGAGCCACACCAGGACTCCAAGTATCAAATTGTTGTTGTTAAGTGCCGTTGAGTCGGTTCCGACCCATAGCGACCCTGAACAGGGTTTCCGAGGCTGTAAATCTTTACGGGAGCAGAAAGCCTCATCTTTCTCCCACGGAGCAGCTGGTAGTT
>NW_006408673.1:6835747-6844380 GCF_000296735.1 Chrysochloris asiatica
TCATTCCCAAGTGGGTTTAGTTGGCTTTACTCAGGTCCAAAGCAACTGTAATGGGTCAGTTTATGTGTCAACTTGGCTAGGCAAGCAAAAAAATAAATAAATAAACAGTTGGTGTTGAATCAACTCTGCCTTTCTTTCAATAGCTAACTCTTTGCAAGTAGATCACAAGATCTTTCTTCAAGCACCGCTGGGGAGATTCAACCCTCTAACCTTTTAGTTAGCATCCCAGTTCCTCAGACATTTGAACCATCCAGGGACAGTCTGTTATTCAATATAGCACTAGAAGTTGCTATGAAGTTATTTTATTATAGATATGATGAAAAGCCATAATCAGTTGACTTTAAGTATGGGAGGTCATGCTAGATAACCTGGACAAGCCCGAATCAATCCGCTGAAAGAGTTTAAGAGCACAAGGGGAGCTTTCCTGATTACAAAGAAATCCTACCTGTGGATAGCAACTTCAGCCCCTGTAAATGAATTCCAGTCTGCTTTTGCTGATGGCCTGCCCTAGGGATTTCCAATTTGCTTAGCCAGCCCCCACATCACACAAGCGGATTCTCTTAATGAATTGTTTTAATTTATGTCTCCTACAGGTGATTCTGTGAGCTAATGCGTCAGACTGCAAAGTCGTTTGAACTGTAAGGTCAGTGGCTCAAGCTTACCAGCTGCTCCTAGGAAACCTGATACAGGGTTGCTATAGGTCGGAATCAACTTGACGGCACTTAACAACAACTGGTTCTGATTCTCTATTTGAACACTGACTGATACAGTAATGAAATAATCATAACAAGAATTCTAAGGGATAGGTATTATTAGCTTTAGTTATAGGTGAGCAAGCTGAGGTACAGAAAGATTAAGAAACTTGCCCAAGGGATGCCAGCTCCTAAATGGGAAAGCTGGGTTTCTAATCCAGGCAGTCTGACCTCTGAGCCCAAGCACTTCACACTCCATTTCATAGCCTCTGTGAGAGGAGCTCTCATAGACTAGTGGTTGGTAACCTCCAGGTCAGCGCTTCGAAAACATCAGCAGTTTCATGGGAGAGAGATGTAAAGATTTACAGCCTTGGAAACCCTATACATGGTCATTATAGCAAAGTCTAAACAGCTCAAAATGTAATTTTCTCAAAACCATTTTGGATGGTCCTTAAAACATTTTCCCTAACTTGGCCAAGACCTTAGAGATTTTTATAGGGAGGTTCATTTTAGATTGCCCTAAAAGTTCTCCAGATGAGCACAGATGGGTCCTATTTCAAATACAGGCTTAAGGTTGTGTACTGATTTCGGTCTCTGCTTCTACTCCAGGTGATCCAGCTCTTGACGAATCTCGTAAATGAGTGAGTAAACAACAGCAAACCAGTTGCCGTGATGTCAACCACTACTCATGAAGACTTCCTGTGGATCTTATGTGCATCGGAGCAAAGCTGGGCTCCACTGGGTATTCAAAGATTGATTTTCTGCAAGTGGATCTCCAGTCTTTATTCTAAGGTGCCCTTGGGTGGACATGAACTGCCAACCTTTCCATTAGTAGCCAAGTAGTTAACTGTTTGTACCATCCAAGAAAAGACCTTTGAAAACCTTCAAAGGCTGTGGATTAGTATAAGGCTTCCTTGGAGAGTACTCTTGGTGGCCTAAAATTATAGAAATGGGTTTTGATTCACAAATCTGAGCACTCTAACACAAAAAATTGAGTTAAGTGGAAATGAAGAGTATTCTTATTCATTATTTTCTTCTGACACATTCATAACCCAAGTGGGGCAAAGGAGAATCTTTAAAGAATGTATGTATATTGATGAGAACGCAACCTTTTCCAAAGGCAATTTGGTGGTAGATACGAAAACATCTTAAAATGTTTACTTATTTGTTTTGACCCATTAATTCCAGGGCTAGGAATTTATTACAAGCAGAAATCAGTGACCCTGTAAACTATCACTCAATTCACAATAAAAGTTTAAAAAAAAAAAAAAGAAGAAGAAGAAATCAGTGAGAATCCATAAAAATGCAGGCATAAGGATTACTACCATCACTATATGTAATGGTCAAAAAACAAAGTTAAGAAGCCAACTGTCAAACTGTGAGGAAATAATTAAATTATGGTATATTTATACAATGTTAAGTGCCACTGAGTTGGTTCCAACTCATAGTGACTCTGCATAGGATTTCTGAGGAGCGGCTGTTGGGTTTGAACTACTAATCTTAACTACATGATTGTTAAGTGCCGTTGAGATGGTTCTGACCCATAGCAACCCTTATAGGATTTCCAAGGAGTGGCTGGTGGGTTTGAACCACTGACATTGTAGTTAGCAGTCCAGTGCTTGTCCTACAGCACCACACCAGGCCTCCTTGATGGATTACCATTAAAAATCATGTCACTGGAAAATGCTTATGAACTATTATTTTGTGGAAAGAGCAGTTTATATGTAACACCAGGTACAGTATGATCTCAACCCGACTCGACAGCACTTAACAACAACAATTACAGCATGATCTCAACCAAGTAAGCAGAGAGAGAGAGAGAAAAAAAAAGGTACCATCAGTATACAATAGTAATTACCATTCAGTGGCTAGACTATTGAATTTTATTTTATTTATATTTCTACAAATTACCTATTGTTGTTGTTGTTAGGTGCTATTGAGTCTGTTCTGACCCACAACGACCCTGTATAGGGATTCTAAGGAGTGGTTGGACCACAGACTTAACGGTTCATATCAATATTTCAGTCCAGTGCATTAACCCATTAGCGCCACATAAGCATGAATAATTTTGTAGTCAAGAAAAACTTTAAATGAAAGCAATAATTTTTAAACGGTAGGTTCAAGAGATTTTATGTTACAATTAAAGTATCTGTTTGAAAAGAAAAATACCAGAAATAAATACATCAAAATACGGGTCGGTTTGAACAGCAAGGTCGGCAGTTCAAAGTTACCAGCCACTCCTTGGAAACCCTACACAGGGCCACTATGGGATAGAACAACAAGGGTAGGATTAGGATTATATATTGTTTCCTTTCTGTGTGCCCTCCACCAAAAAAAAAAAAAAAAAAAAATTTCCTGTAACGAACATTTATAGTCAGAACAAATAAATGTAAATTCATTTAAGAATTTAAAAAGAGCAACAATTAAAGGCAGGACTTCACCATGTGGAAAAATTCTGAAGATTGTAGCATAGCTTATAAAGACTTTTTCTTCCTGAATTTCACTTCAGAATGTGTATTCTAGAGTAATCTACTGGTGCTGAACCTTAAGCCCAGCTCCTTATCCCTGTGTATCCCTGGATGGTCTATTCTAGATAGTGTGCCAGAGATAATATTATCTCTAGGAAACAGCTAGAGTGATGCTTGTATCTTGAGACACAAAGTTATTCTGAAGGCTTCAGATTAATTAATACTTCCCTCCCCTTCTTTTCTTTTCTTTTTTAAATGTTTTATTGTGAATTATGTGATAGTTTACATGGGAGAACATTAGTTTTACATTCATCCTATCGTATATCATTTCATTGTCATAGTTACAATCCCCTCCCCTTCTTTTCTTAATTACCAAAGGGTCCTGAATCATAGTCCTCTTGTCCAAAAGGAAAGAGAGTCACATACACATCTCTCCAAATTTTTCTTTGGGATGTCTCCCTTATTTTTGCTGCATTTAGAAGGGGAATTGTTCAATCTACATCTTTGGAGAGATACCCCACAACTGGAACAAGACTGAAAGTGGTAAAAACAAGTTCTGTTTGTGCAGTGGTTACACAGTCAGTGGTTATGCTGTAGTTCAAGCCTACCAGCAGTCTGCTTCCATAAAGATTTACAGCCTTGGAAACCCAGGTTGCCATGAGCTGGAATTGACTCCACAGCCATGGCTGGTTGTTAGTCAAAACGGAATATTCTAATTTACTATCTAGATGAGCCTTTGGTTGGTATGGAAGCCTCAAATCAAAAATTGTATTCTTTTTTTTTTTTTTAAGTTTTATTGTGAATTATGTGACAGTTTACATGGGAGAACATTAGTTTTACATTCATTTTATTGTATATTGTTTCATTGCCATGGTTACAATCCCCTCCACGTATCACCAATGAAAGAGTACACCCCAAAAGCCTGCTTTGCCCCCTACTCCCCCCAAAAAATTGTATTCTTAAGACCAGGTCTGGTTTTTTTTATTTCAAGAAGGTTTTAATGTATAAGGATAAGGCTGAATTTTGATCAACAGTAGTTTACTACTAATGAAATGGGAGGTGAATGGGTTACTCAGTGATTCTGCCTACATGAAGACTCTTCTAGAAATTAGTTAGTATAACTTGCACCTTATAGTCAGAATCAATGCATTTAAAGGACATGGTATATGCTGTATCAATAATGGAACAGATCTCAATAAAAATTTAAAGTCGATTTGTACAAGGATATTTATTAGCTAGGGAACGACCATAATCTAAGGACAGACTGAGATCCATGAAGATGTATACAAAGTTCATCACTAAAGACTCTTTAATATAGATTTTGTAGAACTGTGTAAATAACTGCTTCTAAATACTACTGCTGGAAGGTAAAGAACTAATTTACCAAGGGAAAGAGAGGAAAGAATTAGGATGAAAAAAACGGAAGGGCCAGGAGTCCCATGTGCTCCCTGGACTGTTAAGAACTAGGTGGTCACACAAACTCATCTTGAAAAAAGTAATCAAAAAAGGACCTCAGCTGCTGTTTTGTCGTTAAATGCCTACTGCGAGTTTAAATTGAAACAACTTCAGAGAAGCCCATACACTAGAGCGCTGTGGCAATGGTAGACCAGCTGATAAAATTTCAATTACCCAACTGAGCTGACGTATAAACCAAAGCCACTATTGCAAAGTCGATTCCAACCCACAGCAACCCTACAGGACACAGTAGAACTACCCCATAGGGGTTCGAAGCTTATAGTCTTTATGGGAGCAGACAACCTTCTCTTACTCCTGCAGAGTGGCTGGTGGGTTTCAACTGCAGACTATTTGGTTAGCAGCCACCATTTTAAACACTGTCATCAGGGTTCCTTGATACACCATATAAATGCTTCATTTTCATTTCCATCCCACTAGGTAGAAATGCTAAAGCCACAATTCTTAAAGCCATAATAAAACACTGTAATATATTCTCTATAGGATGACATAAAATGTTAATAATCCTTCCACATTTCCTATTGCAAAGGGATTTCCCCCCAACAAAACCTGTACTCACTTTAATTTTTCTCCTCATTTATAGCATTACAGATGCTAGAGAAAAAGTAATGTTCCTCTTACAGCTCAGAAAACATAAGGCCAGAAAGTAATTACACATAGGCTATAGTTTATAGAGGTACAGGAATCAAAACATATGGGCAGGGAAATGTTACAGAATTATAGTAGTTAAACTAAGCCCACTGGAGCATGACATTTTAATGGACATATTTAAGAAAAAGCAAAAACAAGTTAAATCTTGCTTTTTAGCTAATCTATTTAAGCCATAATGGGATGACGGTAAAGTGTCAAAATAAAACCCTGAACTCTTTTATAATAGAGTCACCAACAGAACTCCAGTGCACAGAACCAAGACCCTTTTAAATTCTTCATAATGAAAGCGCTTGTGCTGTGGGTTAATGCACTGGACTGCAAGGTCAGTCTGAACCACAAGGTTGGTGGTTTAAGCTCACCAGCTGCTCCTCGGAAACCTAATACAGAGTCAATATGTGTCAAACATTGGTTTGTGGCACTTAACAAAAATTACTTGCAAAAGCGTACGTCATGAACATTAGTTTTTAAATTGCCTTGGTTATTCTTGCTCTTTAAAAATAAATCTTAGAATAACTTTATCAAATGCCAAGAAAACCTATTGTGATTTTAACTGAATTTCATTCCATTTTATGAAAAGATATCAAAAGGAATTATGAAAAGCAGTATTTAAAAAAAAACACAAAAAAACATTAAATTATGAATTTTGTAAAGATTTACAAAGCAGACCATTAGTTTTACATTTAACAAATCACATACTTTGCTTCATTACAATGGTTACAATCCCTTTCATGCACCAAATACAGTTAAGAGTATTTACCTTCATTCACTTTCACTATGGAGCTCTGGTAGCGTAGTGGTAGCGTAGTGGTTACGAATTGGGTTGCGAACCACAAGGTCAGCAGTTTAAAACTACCAGCTGCTCCGCAGGAGAAAGATGAGGCTTTCTGCTCCTGTAAAGACTTACAGCCTCAGAAACCCTGTTCAGGGTCTCTATGGGTCGGAACCGACTCGATGGCACTTAACAACAACAAACTTTACTACTGCATTCCTCCTTGTGTCTCCCACCACCTACATCTGAAAGGGCAGTTTTAAGGCTTTGGTGGTGGTGGTTGGTGGTTAAGTTACGTGGAGTCGGTTCTGACTCATAGCAACCCTGTCTAGGGATTCCGAGGCTGTAAATCTTTACGGGATTAGAAATCCTCATCTTTCTCCCACAGAACCGCTGGTAGTTGTGAAGTGCTGACCTTGAGGTTAGCCGCCTGACTCGTAACCACTACACTACCAGAGATGGGGGAGACAATATACAAGAGGGAGGATGGCAGAGGAAAGATGAAGGCAGCAGAAGACACACAGAGGAGTTTAAGAGAAAAAGTTAATAGAGGTAAATATTGTAAACAGTTGATATGTGAAGGGGATTACAATCATTGTTAATGAAACATAGTATACGATTTGTTGAATGTAAAACTTAGGATATGCTCTATAAATCTTTACTCAATTCACAATGAAAAGTTTGTGTTGTTATTTTCTAAAGAAGGAGTTAGGGAAACTAAGGAGCATGGTGTGTATAGTGGGGTAAGCATTGAGCTGCTAATTAAAAAGTCAGAGGTTAGAACCCACACCAGCTAATCCAGTGGAGAAAGCTGAGGCAATCTATTTCAGTAAAGATTTAGTTTTATAAACCCTATGGGGCAGTTCTGTTCTATCCTGTGGGTCACTACCTTTGAGCTAGAATGGACTCAACATAGAGGGCTAGGAGACAAAGATTCAAATGCCACTTTTCTTTGAGAAAGAGAATTGGTTTGTTTGCTCCTCCTCCCCCTTTTCTTCTTCCTGCTATAATTTATTTCCTACTGGTGTGGCGCTGTGGGTTAATGCACCAGACTGCAAAGCTGTTTGAACTGCAAGGTTGGTGGTTCAAGCTTACCAGCTGCTCCTCAGAAACCCTATCCAGGGTTGCTATGGGTCGGACCCGACTTGACGGCACGTAACAACAACAACAATCAGTATAACACTGAGACCAAGTAACTGGGGTTTGGCCACCATAAGGCATTAAGATTTAAATATTTAGAGGGAATGGGGGAGAGGCAAAAAGAGTCCATAATTTTCCATTCATGGTACTGACTGCCACAGAGCTTAATTTTAAAGAACTTTTTATAGTGAACTGGAGGAATGTTTACAGAGCAAATCAGTTTTCCATTCAACAATCTGCACATATTTTATCTCTTTGTAACTCAATCCCTTCAATAAAACATCACTTATCCCACTTCCTCCCTGTGTTTCCTGTTTCCATTTCTCCTTCCTTCCAAACTCTTCTGAACTTTGTCCCTTGAGTAAATACTGTCCTTTTGATCTCAAATGGTTCATCATTCTAAAGTATCTGTGCCTTCCTAGTACTATTTATTATTCACTTTATAGATCTATCTATTGCTTGGCTGAAAACTAAGCCACAGTATGAATTCAGCTCCATACCTCAAGGGTGACTAAGGGTCATGGTCCTGGGATTTCCAACAATCTCTATCCAATTTGTGGAACCTCCTGGATCTTTTTTTTTAATGATTTTGAGTATTGTTCCATATTTTTTTCCCATCCTAATACAGCAGCTGGTAGTAGTAGCCAGGCACCATCTTGTTCGACTGGTCTTGGTTGTTGGTGGTGATGTGCCATGGAGTTGGTTCGGACTCATGGTGTAAATCTTTACGGGAGCAGAAAGCCTCATCTTTCTCCCATAGAACAGCTGGTAGTTTTGAACTGCTGACCTTGCGGTTCGCAGCCCGATTTGTAAGTGTCATGGAAAGTGATGTCTGTGTGGTTCATTAGTAGAGCAGACTAACTGTTTCCATATGTCTTCAATTTTCTTCACTCTTATTTGCTGCAGAAGGGGAGAGACCAATAGTCGCACTTGATAGTCCCTCAAAGCTTTAGAGATTTCAGCTGCTACTCACTAAAGTAGAATGTAGAACACTGTCTTTGTGGATTCTATTATGCCAATTGACCTTGGTGTCCCCCAAGGCTATGGTCCTGGGCCATATGTATAGCTAGGAAGCTTTTAAAACTTGGCATCCTGTATGCTCTACTATACTTAGAGATATATTTGCAGCATAGCTAAATATACATGAGAAGGCTTCCAACAGTTTGTGGAAAAATGGAATTAAAAGATAATAGAAGGGAGAACAAACAAGATGGCAGATCGGGTGGACGTGCAGTCAGGAGCTCCATAAGCAACAACATAGAATACAGGACCAAGCAGGCTCAGGGGATGGTCCCAGAACTCTGAACCACATATAAAGGAATATTTAGAAGGTTGGCAGGCTTACAGCTAGAGGAATTTGTAGTAGAAGCAAGAAATTCATTGCTTTCTAATTCAAGAATCTCAGCTGCTCCAGGAGCCGCTATCATGGGTGAGACCAAG
>NW_006408673.1:6844480-6853815 GCF_000296735.1 Chrysochloris asiatica
AAAAAAAAAAAATTTTTTTTTTTTTATAAAGGAAACAAGGGTAAATTGCTTCAATTTGATGAACCTGACCTATACTCTGAGCGGTAGTTACTCTCCCTGCTGTACACAGGGTAGATAGGGATGGGCAACTTGGACACACCTAAAATGAAGGGGCAATAAAGGCATGAAGTGACTGGCTTACAAAGTTTCAAGAGGGAGTTTAGTTTAAGAGTTTGGGGGGAAAGAAAGAATCCCCACTGAATAGCTATCATCTTGTCTAGATGGGTCTGGTGAAAAGAGATGGGGTGAGATTCATATGATTCAATAGTGAATAATTGTTATCATGACTAATTACCACTGTCACAATTGTAAAGGTAGAAGTTTTGTAACAAAAACAGGGGAGTGGTTAATCTTACAGTCCAGAAAGAGGACCCTAGGACCATCAAGAGAGAAGCGCACAAGCAGAATGTGGGACCTTATCCAGAGAAGCAGCGATGCCAGAGACAGAGGTAGAGATGGGGTCATCGAGAAGGGGAGGGGCTGAGGACTCCAGATTCATGGACTAAGAAGAGAAGGACTAAGAGCTGGTGGCCAGGAGGCAGACTTGCACAATGTGCCCTTTGGAGATGTAAATTATTATATATGCCTGAGTGTTTTTTGGTTTGTTTTAAAAAAGCTAAAGTGGATAGAGAGAAATACTGTTAGTGATGGTACATGGAGAGGATTATATTCATTGTAATGAAACAAGGTGTATGATTTGTTGAATGTAAAACTGATGATATGCCCGGTAAACTTTCACTCAATCCACAATAAAAACCTTAAAAAAAAAAAAAAAGATAATAAGAGTTTTCCCATAAATTTTTAGAAGGCCCTTTGTATGAAGAAAAGTGCCGTTGAGTCGGTTCCAATTCATAGCAACCTTGTATAGGATTTCTGAGGAGTGGCTGGTGGGTTTGAATAACCAACCATGCGGGTCAAACTGACCTTCCGGTCCAGCGCATTATCCTGCAGCACCACACAAGGACTCCCACACTCATGTATGTACGATAAACACTGGACTGCAATTTCAGTTTGAATCACAAGGTAGGAGATGCAAACTCATCAACCGCTCCTCGTCATCAAGTCAGTTCCAACTCATAGCAACTCTGTATAGGGTTTCAACCTGTGGTTAGCAGTTCAGTTCTTATCCCACAGCACCACATCGGGTCTCCCTATCTATGGATCGACTCTGTCTGGCTTAACTTTATTATGTTTCCCTCCCACTTTCTTCTTAGTTTCCCAACATGCTGTTTCATGGTACATTTTAATGGATGTCATTAAGAGCTATGTCTGGGAGAAGAGGTTAAAATTCAAATAAAGTTTTAAAATGCTCTTTAGTTAACTTTTCACTTAGAGTTTTATAATATATTTTAATATATCAAAGACTGAATAATTTCACAGTAAAGAAATATGCCTATTTTGGTTAGATCACTGTTTCACCAACTTTTGTTACGTATAAATACATATTTCTTCACACACTAAATCATATTAAATTGGCAAATGGTGTATTTAAACTAATAAAGCTGAGATGAGAATAATTCAGGTATTCCTGACTTCCATATTAATCCGTCAGCAATAAGGGGGGAAAAAGCCAGCACTCAAACAAATTAATCAGAAAGCATCCCAGCAATTCTCTTTAAAATGTTTAGATGGTGTTCTCAAGTTTGGGGGTCTTAGTGTTGGCCTAAACCTGATAAAACTTTTCCTTTAACTTTAGAAAAGAGATGTTTTCCATCTTATCTCAGCACTAAAATGAAAGAACAAAGCAGATACCTCAAATTTACTAACCTCTCACTATAAAAGCTATAGGACTGTTTGGTCTTGTAATAAAAAATTAAAAAAACTAAAGGAATGCATTTTTCTTCCTTGCTAGGTTTTGAGCCCATCATTCTTGCTGCTGAGAGGCTCATGAAGAACCACCAAATACACCAAAATTAAGTGAAGGTATCCTTTGAACCTGGAATCCCTGAGCTGATAGCCTCCTAGACCCAGGGAGCGTAAGACTATGACAACACATGTGGAGATCACCAAGGAATGCCAGTCCACTGCTGTTGAAAGGAAATAAGGACTTTCCCCTAGACCAACTTTCTAAATTCAGACGACTAGTCTCTTCAACTCCAAGAAAATAAATCTCTGTCTGTTAAAACGATCCACTTACCATGTTTCTATTATAGCCGCACTAGATAACTAAGACATATAGGCTCTTAGAGATGGAGAGTGTACATTCAAAACAATGGATGCTATGCCAAGCTGATACTTTTTCTTGTTTTCAATTGTATCCTGTGTCCAGAATACACCTCTCAACAAATATTTATTGGCTATTAAATGAGCCAGGGGTTGCAGCCATGAACAGTAATGATCTCGCAATGTGCAAATTCTATTTTATTCCAAACACTAATTTACCTAGCGTTTTCCTGACTGTGTTCCCTCACAGAATAAACAATTCCATCTTTGCCTAGCTTCATCAGCTTCTGTCACCACATCCGGCAGAAATCTACCTCCCTCAAAGTTCCACCAAAGATGCACATTCCACCCTCTGAAACTCCATGAGAAAGATACACAGAACAATTTCCTCCTCTCCTACTTTTTATTTTGAAGCCTATGTAGAAAGAATACTACAGCAAACATTCACATGTCATTGCTGGCAGATTGACACCAACACATGGTGACCTTCTAAGTGTCAGAGTAGAACTGTGCTCCAGAGGGTTTTCAGTAGCTGAGGTTTTAGAAGTAGATCACCAGGCCTTTCTTCTGCATCACCTCTGAACAGGTTGAACCTCCAACCTTTTCATTAGCAGCCAAGGACAGTAACTATGTATACCACCCAGGGTCTGAAACACATTTAATCAACTCACCTATTGTTATTATTTTCTCACATTTGCTTCTTTGTCACTCTTTCTCTCTTTGCTTTTTTCCTCATGAATTATTTGAAGCTAAGTTGCAGACATAAGGCTACATCACCCCTAGTATGTTGGCAGATAGCTCTTAAGAATAAGTACACTCTCCTGCATTACAATATTCCTATAAATAATCCAAGAAGATGGGCTCTCTGAAGAAAAATACGGCATCAGGATTGGAAGAAGACTCACTAACAATCTGTGATATGCAGATGACACAACCTTGCTCACTGAAAAAAAGACTTGAACTCACTAATGACAATTAAAGACAATAGTATGAATTACACCTCAACATAAAATAAACCAACCTCATAAAGGAACCAATAAGCAACATCATGATAAGTGGAGAAAAGACTGAAGTTGTCAAGGATTTCATTTTATTTGGATCCACAATCAGCACCCATGCAAGCAGCAATCAAAAAATCACAACATATTACAGATAAATCTGTTGCAAAAGATCTCTTTAATGTGTTGAGAGCAAAGATGATCTAAGCCATGGTAATTTCAATTGCCTTATATGCATGCAAAAGCTCAACAATGAGAAGAGTGAAGAAGTGATGTCTTTGAAGAATGGACTGCCATGGACTGCCAGAAAAAGGAACAAATCTGTCTCGGAAGAAGTAAAACCAGAATGCTCCTTAGGACTGAGGATGGCAAAGACTTTGTCTTGCCTACTTTTTGTACATGTTATCAGGAGAAAACAGCCCCTGGAGAAGGACTAATGTAGAGGATTAGTGAAAAGGAGGAAGCCCTCAACAAGAGAGACTGCAACAGAGGCTGCAATAAAGGGATCAAACACAGGGACAATTGTGAGGATGGCACATGACTAGGCAGTGTTTCATTCTGCTGTAAGTAGTGTTGCTGTGAGTAGAAACCAACTTGGTGGCACGGAGTAACAACATTGTGCTGTTGTTGTTAAGCGCTGTTGAGTCGGTTCCAACCCATAGCAACCCTATATAAGGTTTCCAAAGAGCAGCTGGTGAACTTGAACCAGCAACCTTGCAGTTCAAGCTGACTTTACAGTTCAGTGCATTAACCCATAGCACCACACCAGGACTCCAACAACATTATACATCTAACAAAAAGTAATGTTAGTAAAATAATGTCTAAAGTAAACCTATAAGTTTATCAATTACCCTCCCACAATTTTTTTTCTTAAAATGCCACATTAAAAAAAAATACATATTTAGTTGTCAGTTTATTAAAATATTTTTTCATTTGCATGGCATTAATCTATTTTGGGGGCAAAACCATTATGTAAGTGATAGTTGTTGCTACTGCTGTTGTTAAGGGCTGTCAAGTCAGTTCCAACTCATAGCGACTCTGTGTAGATTTTCTGAGGAGCAGCTGGTGAATTTGAAGTATCACCCTTGAGGTTCAGTGCTTTAATCCCACAGCGCCACACTAGGACTCCTCCATCAGCAAGTGGCGCACACTATCAGCTGACTCACAAGTGATGTTATATAAGTTGGCAACTTGGTTAAGAGGATGAGCATCAGATCTCTTCACTGAAAAGCTTAATTTTCCCCCTTTTCAATGAAAAATGAATCTTATACCAATGTTTCATACAGTACTAACCATAACAGCCCCAAGATGGAAATATCCTAAGCATCTATCAACAGATAAAAGGATAAACAAAATATGGTATATACAAAGATTACTCTGCAATAAAGAGAAAATAAATCTGGATGTATACTAAAATATAGATGAAACTTGAAACTATTATGCTGAGTAAAATTAACTGGTCACAAAAAGGACAAATACTGTGAGAAACAGTAAAGTTTACTAGTGTTTACAAGTATAGAAGAGAATCTTAGCTTAGTAAGCACCGAGATTTTGTTAATGGTGGTGGCATAATTTCGAAACAGACAGTAGTGATAGTGAACAACATGATGAATGAAACCAACACCACTAAATTATCCATAAGAATGCTGAATTGGCAAAATTAAAATAAAAAATTTGTGGGGTGATATTTTAAGGTAGTGTGAATATCTGTTGCCCAGCAAATTTTCACACAAGTTTTAGCCACCAATGATGATTTTGCACTGAGGGTTGTAAAATTTCAATTTCTATCATTCTTTTGATGAATAGCAGCATCATTATTTACTGTTTGATACTCAAACTGTCCCAAATTTTGCCAGTTGAACACTTCCCTAGGTTTCAATCAGGAGTCCAGGCTTACTTTGTAACTTCTGCTCCAGACCTGGAATCACTCATGCCTTGGTTCCTGTTAGTGGGGAGTAGCATATTTGAGGAATAATTATGCTACCTTGTTCTAAGTGCCAGTTCCAGGTGCTTGAAGCCTGTTATCATGTTTGCCATATGTTGTTGTTAGGTTCCACTGAATCAGTACCAACTCACAGTGACCCTATGTACAACAGAACTTAACAGTGCCTGTTCTTGTGCCAACCTCACAATGGTTGCTATGTTTGAATCCATTGATGCTGCCACTGTGCCAATCCTCTTTCTCTCCAACCTTCCACTTTACATGATATCCTTCCTTCTCCAGGACTGGTCCATCCTGACAATATGTTCAAAGTATGAAAGAGAAAGAATCTGGCCATCCTGGCTTCTAAGGTGCATTCTGGTTGTACTTCCAATACAGATCTGTTTGTTCTTTTGGCAGTCCATGGTACTTTTAAAATTCTCCTCCAACATCATAACTCAAACACATCAATTCTTCTACAGTCTTCCTTATTCACTGTCCAACTTTTACATGCATCTGAGGTTACTGAAAATGCCATGGCTTGGGTCAGGTACACCTTAGTCCTCAAATTGATAGTTAGGCTCTTCAAGTGTTTAAAGAGGTCTTGTATAGCAGGTTTATCTAATGTAATATATTGTTTGGTTTCATGACTGCTGATTACATTGAGTGTTGCTAGTAGTTGATCCAAGCAAAATGAAGTCTTTGACAATTTCAATCTTTTCTCCATTTGTATGGATGTTGTTTATTGGTCCTCTTGTGAGGATTTTTGTCTTCTTTACATTGAGATGCAACCCATATCGAAGGCTGTGGTCTATGATCTTCATCAGTAAGTATTTTAAGTCTTCTTTACTTTCAGCAAGCATGGTTGTACCATTTGTATGTTGTTGTTAAGTGCTTTGAGTTGGTTCCGACCTATAGAAATCCTGTATAGGGTTTCTGAGGAGTGGCTGGTGAGCTTGAACCACCAGCCTCACAGTTCAAACTGATGTTGTAGTCCAGCGAATTAACCTGCAGCACCATACCAGGACTCCTTTGCATGTAGCAAGTTGTTATTGAGTCTTTCCCTAATCCTGATGCCATGTTTTTCTTCATATAATCCAGCTTCTCCAATTATGTGGTCAGCATACAGATTAAATAAATATGGTGAAAGAATACAACCCTGGCACACACCTGTCCTAATTTTAAACCATTTAGTGTTCAAATAACTGCCTCTTAGTTTATGTACATGTTCCTCATGAGCACAGTTAAGTGTTCCCAAATACTCGTTCTTTGCAATGTTATCCATAACTTGTCAAGGTTCACGCAATCGAAAGCTTTTACATAGTCAGTAATCCACATGTAAACATTTTCTGGTATTCTCTGCTTTCAGCCAAGATTTATCTGACATCAGCAATGATACTCCTTGTTCCATGTCCCTGTCTGAATTCAGCTTGACTCTCTGGCAGTTCTCTGTCAACATATGGCTGCAGCTGATTTTGTAGTATATATAGCAAAATTTTACTTGCATGCCATTTTAATGATCTTGTCCAATGATTTCCACACTCCATTGGATCATCAGTTGGCCAGGTAGTTGTCTTCCAAATTTCTTGGCATGGAGAAGTGAATGCCTCCTGTGCTTCATCACTTTGTTGAAAGATTTCAGTTTGTATTCCATCAATTCCCAGAGCCTTGCTCTTTGCCAATACCTTCAATGCACCTTGGACTTCTACCTTCAGGATCATTGGCTCTTGATCATATGCTACCTCTTGAAATGGTTGAACAAAGACCATTTCTTTTTGGTTACAGTGACTACATATTCCTTCTATCTTCTTTTGATGCTTTCTGTATCATTTGCTATTTTGCCCATAGAATCCTTCAACATTGAAAGTTGAGGCTTGAATTTTTCTGTAGTTCCCTCAGTTTGAGAAATGCAGAGTGTACTCTTTCATTTTGCTTTTCTAATTCTAGGCCTTTGCTCATTTTGTTATAATATTTTAATTTGTCTTCTCGAACTGCTCTTTGCAACTTTCTATTTAGCTCTTTTACCTCCTCCATTTGCTTTAGCATCTCTTTGCTGTAGAGCAAGTTTCAGAGTTTCTTCTGACATCCATTTTGGTCTTTTCCTTCTTTCTTGTTTTCTTAACGACCTTTTAGTTTCTTCCTGTTGTTGTTGTTGTTAAGTGCCGTTGAGTCGGTTCCGACCCATAGCGACCCTGTACAGGGTTTCCGAGGGTGTAAATCTTTACGGGAGTAGAAAGCCTCATCTTTCTCCCGCGGAGCGGCTGGTAGTTTCGAACCGCTGACCTTAAGGTTCGCAGCCCGATTCGTAACCACTACGCTACCAGAGCTCCTGTATGATGTTCTTAATGTCATCCCACAACTTTTCTGGTCTTTATTATCTAATGCATCAAATCTGTTCTTCAGATGATCTCTAAATTCAGGTGAGATATGATCAAGGTCATGTTTTGGCTCTCCTGGACTTGCTTTTATTTTCTTCAGCCTCAATTTGCATATGAACAGTTAATGGTCTGTTTCACAGTCTGCCTCTGGCCTTGTTTTGACTGATGATATAGAGCATTTCCACTATCTCTTTCTACAGTTGTAGTCAATTTGGTTTCTGTGTATTCTATCTAGTGAGGTCCATGTGTACAGTTGTCTTTTATGTTGTTTAAAAAAGGTATTTGAAATGAACAAGTCATTGGTCTTGTAATCTCCAGCATCATTTCTATCACCAAGGCCATATTTTCCAACTACTGATCCTTTCTCTCTTTTTCCATCCTTTGCATTCCAATCACCAGTAATGATCAAATCTTGATTGCACATTTGATCAATTTCAGACTGAAGAAGTTGGTAGAATTCTTCAATTTCATCATCACTGGCTTTAGTGGTTGGTATGTAAATGTGAGTAATAGTGGTATTAACTGGTGTTTCTTGTAGGCATATGGACATTATCCTATCACAGACAGTGTTGTATTTTAAGATAGATCTTAATTATGTTCTTTTTTATGGTGAATGAGACACCATTTCTCTTCAATTTGTCATTCCCAGCAGAGCAAACCATGTAACTGTCAGACTGAAAATGGCCAATACCAGTCCATTTCAGCTCACCAGTATCTACGATATCTATGTTTATGCATTCAATTTCATTTTTGACAATTTCTAATTTTCCTAGATTCATACTTCATACATTCTATAGATGTATTAATAGTTGTAAGCAACTATTAATAGATGTTTACAGCTGTGTCTCTTCATTTTGAGTTGTGCCCCATCAGCAAATGAAGGTCCCAAAGGCTTTATTCCATCTGCATCATCAAGGTCAACTTTACTTTGAGGAGGCAGCTCTTTCCCAGTTGTATTTTGAGTGTCTTCCAACCTGAGGGGCTCATATTCTGGCACTATACAATGTCACAAACTTCCATGCCTACGGTAAATTTACACAATCCCTCACATCTTTCCTGTTCTAAATCAACCTCTTCTCCAATATTGGTTTGCAATATCATTGTGGGACTTCTTTAATATACAGATTTCCAGGATTTATTCTATATTCTAGACTTATGGAATGAGAATCTCTTGGACAGGGTCCAGGATTTAGTATTTTTTTAGGTTCCGTGAATGATACCAATATAGCCAGTCTACAACATCCTTCAATATTTCACATCCCTGTGTTATTATACAGAATTGGATACAATTTCAAAAGTGTGGTTCAGACCGATCATTTTTATCTTATGTGGATGCTGTAGTTCTTTCAATGTAATATAGAACTAATGCTAACTTTTTTGGGAGAGGTTGGGGACAATCACATCAAACTTGATATTTATGATGACCTTATAACAAAATAAATTATAAAGGCATTTCAAACACAGATCTAAGTTACATGGTTCCTGTCTTTTCAAGTTCCATTGGTCTTTTAGACCTAAGGGTAAGGATTCACATTTATTCCTATTAAATTCATATTGTTTGATTTGGTTCAAATCTTCAGTATATCAAGGGTCTAGTGGATTTTGTCGTTGTATTTTTACCCTTCCAACTTCCAATTTTATGTCTCCTTCAATTAATCACACCGTTAAAGGCCTTTCTTTTATGTTGTCCTTTTTATTTTTGCTTTTATATTTTTAGCAAGTATTTTTTTAAATCCATATTACTAACTGCTCCATGAGTGTTTGGTCTCAAGCATATCTAAGATCATACAGCCAGTTGATCTTTGACAAAGAGCCAGAACACATTAAATGGGGAAG
>NW_006408673.1:6854360-6862533 GCF_000296735.1 Chrysochloris asiatica
TACAGGGTCGCTATGAGTTGGAACCGACTCCGTGGCACATCGCAACAACAACACACCTCTACACGAAGAAAACAAATAATCCAATTAAAATATAGGTGCAGGACATGAACAGACACTTCACCAAGGAAGACATTCAGGCAGCCAACAAACATATGAAGAAATGCTCATGATCATTAGCCACTGTTGTTGTTGTCAGGTGCCATCAAGTTGGTTCTGACTCATAGTGACCCTATGCACAACAGAATGAAATACTTCCCGGTCCTAAGCTAACCTCACAATTGTTGCTACACTTGAGCTTGTGCTACTATGCCAATCCATCTCATTGCAGGTCTTCCTCTTTTTCTCCTAATTAGTCATTGTTGTTGTTGTTAAGTGTCTTCTAATTGGTTCCAATCCATGGAGACCCTGAATTGGGTTTTCAAGGAGCAGCTGGTGATCTTGAACCACCGACCTGTGGTTCAAACCAACTTTGCAGCCCAGCGCATTAACCTACAGCACCATACCAGGACTTCTCATTAGCCATTGTTGTTGTTGTTGTTTAGTGCTGTCGAGTCGATTCTGACCCATAGCGACCCTGTATAGGGTTTCCGAGGAGCAGCTGGTGAGCTTGAACTACCCACCTTGCAGTGCAAACGGCTTTGCAGTTTGGCGCATTAACCCACAGTGCCACACATTAGCCATTAGAGAAATGGAAATCAAAACAACAATGAGTTATCATCTCATACCAGCATTAACAGTGAAGTTCAGAAAACAACGAATGCTGGCAAGGGTGTGGAGAGGCTGGGACCCTCCTACATTGCTGGTAGGACTGCAAAATGGTGCAACCACTCTGGAAAATGGGATGGTGCTTCCTCAGAAAGGTGGAAATAGCAATGCCTTATGACTCAGCAGTCCCTCTACGTGTATACATTCCCAAGAAATACAAGTCAGAACACAAGTAGCTATACGTACACCAATGTTCACTGCCACACTATTCACAACAGCAAAAAGATGGAAACAGCCTAAGTGCCCATCAATGGAAGAATGGATAAAGAAACTTTGGTATATACACACAATGGAATACTATGCAACCTTGAATAATAACAACGAATTTGCAAAACACCTCAAAACATGGATGAACCTTGATAACATTATGCTGAGTGAAATTATTCAATCACAAAAGGATAAATGTTGTATGAGATAATTACTGTAAAAGCTTAAGAGGCTTCCATACTAAAAGAAACATTCTTTGATGGTTACCAGGTGTCAGGGATACAAGGGAGGATCATAGAGTATAGATCATAGATAGGGTACAGGACTGGGCAATATTTTGTTCTGGTGTGGTGCTGTAGGATCAGCACTGGACTGCGAACCACAGGGTTGGCAGTTCAAACCCACCAGCAGCTCCAAGAAACGCTCTACGGGGCCACTAAGAGTTGGAAGGCTCTAACAACAATACATAAGGCTGCCAGAAATTGGAGCATAATGAATAGCAACTAATGATGAGTATCATGACTACATAATTGTATGCATTTGTCATAATTCAGAACCATACATCCAAAACAGTGAATTTTAACATAAACAAATAGTACCTCAAAAAAATATCATTCTTATATCCTAAAGACAGCTATCTTCTTCTCTCAAATCCCCATTGCCACTGAGTCGATGCCAAGTCACATAAGGTTTGTGAGACTGTAAACTTTTACAAGAGCAGCCAGCCTCATCTTTCTCCCACAGAATGGCTGGTGGGCTTGAACTTCCAACCTAATGGCTAATTCATAGCACCACTGACTCATCAATGATATCTTCCTAATGGATTCTGATTGATACTTTCTACAACACATTGCTATCCTAAGTAAAAAAATGTTTTCACTGATTTTATAGTTTGATTCACTGAGATAAATGCATTCCAAAGTTTAGATTCTTTTTTTAAAAGCAGCAGCAGGGTTGGGGTTCCTAGACCAGCTAATCCAATCAAGATACAATGAACACAATATTACTATTTATTAGCTTCCAACACAACGAATGCAAAGAAATACGATAAAACACTGATTCAGAGAAAACATGAGGAAGCGTCAAAGAAGTCTGTGTAAAATGTCCTCATCTTTTCACTCCATTTTCCCTAAGAGCCCCGCCTCATATATCAGAAAAAGTAGAATCCTGCACAGAACTGGGTCAAAAATATCAAATATTGTTTATCAGTTTTGACTGGGTACGGAAGTCAGACAATTTTCTATCTATAAAACTGATGAGTAGTTTTTTTTAAATACTCTTCAGTGTTGGTGAAGGGTTGTAAAAACATACTGTCAGAAGATGTGAGTGAACAGTTTAAGTGATATAACCTTTCTTTAAACACATATGTGCTGATAATAAGTCTAGGATAAAACACACTGATATTTCAGCAGTAGGCAGTTTAAGAACAATTATAACAGTTTACCCACATCATCTAACAGTGGTTTTTACCAGCCCTTCACCAACACTAACGAGTATATTTCAACATACTTGTCAGTCTTAGAGGCAGAAAATTGCCTGACTTCCATTCCCAAGCAAGACTGACAGACATAATTTGCTTTAAAAAAAAAAAAGTTCTGTAAAGGTCTCTAGTTTTTCTAAAAGAGGGTTTCAAATGTTTAGTATTTTAGCAGCAGGCAGATGGAAAGCCAGGCTGTTTTTTGGTTGTTTTTGAGGCTTTGTATTTTTCATATTTCCTAAATGTCTACAATGAGTCTATGTTAGTTTTATAATCAATAGAGAAGTGAAAGCACTACACACTGTCAAGGAATACTTGTGAGAAGGGTGGAAAGTAAGCCATAAGAGGAAGGAAATTGGGATAAAATAATTTTTTTAGATGAAGATTTACCTGTCATTAACAGGAATTTTCAAAGTAAAATGTCTTCCTGGTAGTCAATAATTTTATAGAGAATTTTTATTCAGCAAATGAACAAGAGTTCTCTTGTAAAGCATCTTGGAATACTACAGAAGACTCAAATATAGTTTGTGTCTAAAAGGGAAACTCAACATTGACTCCAACCAACATTTTTCAGTTGAGAATGTTTTATACAGAATTATGAAGTACTAGAAATGCATACCTTGCTGAACGGTGCTCTGGTTTATTTCTTTCGTTGCGATCTGTAAAGAAAAGAAGACAGTTAAGTGTCAGAAATATTCTTTAGTAGCCCTGGGGGAGGGGAAAGGGGAGGGGGAGTTCTTTAAATATCAGCTGCTATACCATTAGATTTCACAAAGAACTGTTCAAAGGTAGCTCTGTCTTCCCCTAAAGAAAGCTCTTTATCAGAGCTGAAGAGAGGATCTGTCTAACAGAGGAGATAGAAAAGATGCAACAAAGAACAAGGTCTATAAAGTTTTGATGGTTGGTTAAAATCATCTGCTTGGAAAATATTTCATTACATGTATTCTTTTATTTTAAAAGATCTTTGCTGTTTCTCTTTGAAAACACTTTGCTAAAACCAAAACAGATTTAGCTAAGGAAAGAAAGTAAGGAAACCAAAAAGCCACAGATTACTCAGCTCAAAAAAATCATTCCATGAATCATGGTTGGCAGAAGCTTCTAACAAGACGGGGAGGGGAAAAAACGAGCAGTTGGCTACAGCAACATCTGCAAATACACTAAGATCAGCATAGCCTCATTTTTAACTCTCTACTGCCCAGAAATTTCCAGAAGTTGGATAATTAGATTAAATATAGGGCAGTGGTTCTCAACCAGGAGCACAATTATGTTCCCTAGAGAATATCCAACAATGTCTGGAGACATTTTTGGCTGTCAAAACAGTAGAGAAAAGATCTGCTGGAATCTAGTGGGTAGAGGCAGTGATGCTACGAAGCATCCACAACAAAAAGTTTTGCACCAGAAAATGTCAACATGATTGAGGTTAAAAAACCCAACTATCGGGTAAAAACAAGAATACAGCTGCTTGAAGTTTTCAAAAGTGCCTCTCCTTTTTTATTGCTATAAAATGCTGTTTATCAACCTGAAGACTAACATATCCAAGAGAAATGAGCCACAAAACCCATAAGCTGGTATTTTTTACTCCAAAAAAAAAACAACAACTAACAAACAACATAATTAAACAGATTAAATAAAAAGGCCTCAGTGTTAGGGAAAAAACAGTATTTATATATGCACAATAAAGCTCTATGTGATGATTTTAAAAACCCTATGCAATATGTAACTATTACAGTTCAAAAAAAAAATCCTAAGCAATAGTTTTAAGATAACCATTTTCTGAAGTATTTTCTGAATTAATACAAGCAAGACAGAACTTCATGGCAAAACAAAGATTAGACAGGAACTTCTTTTTCTTCAATTTATTGCTGGCAGAGCAGCCTAACGAAGGTAATAAAAACACACTCCAAAACTTCTAAAGAGAAAAAAAGGAAAGGAATAGGATTTATACGGCTAAATGCATGAACTAAGACTTTCTAAATGGGTTTATAACAAAAAAGAAACCCAAGGGGTTTTGCTTTCTTATATCAAGAGTTAGTACTCATAAAGCACTGCCCTCTGAAAGATTACGAAGTAAAAAACTTTACAATAAAAGCACTATTTGTTTAGACATAATGCTCTCTAAAATGTATAATGTTAATATGCTTCTGGCTTGAAGTTCTCAACATCATGATTTAATGTTACTGAAGCTTTTGAAACTTTGTTCTCATTTCAGAGGGTTTCACCCCCTCCCTTAAGTAAAAACATGATTTTTCACTTGTTGAGTACTAAAAACGTAAAGTGCCAGTAATACAAAGAACATTTTAATCAGTTTCCCAATATTTTCTCTCCAGCTTTCATCCTGCATGTAGTGCTAACAAGCATATAATATTTCAAAGTACAGCTATAACCTGGATACAGACCAATCATCCTCATCAACAAAGCAACCATTCTTACCTGTGGCTAAAGATGAGCTAAAACTCGGCCAGTAATATCATTTGCGGTGGCTGTGATCTTAGCTTCGAACAGTTTATTTAGGCATATAATAGCAAATTTCCCCACTAACCTTCCTAGTGGTACAATACACAGGAGGTGGGGAGAAACAGTCACAATGCATGTAAACAAGACTCAGCATCCTAGGGCTTCCCTCCAGGGCCCATTCTGATTGGCAGATGTGTTATGACCCGACTGCACAGCTGGAATGTGGCCACTCAGGAAGTGAGTGGCTCATAGCTCTCTCCTCCATTCTTAGTTAAAACAGGAAACTGTAAAGTCATTTTAATACTTTCTGCTCTATGAAAATACATATGATTTCCCACAGTACTTTCCTATAGAACTAGCAATTTTAATCCAAGGAAATAACTTGATTATCTGTTGGAGGACATTTTGAACATTTCCTCCACAAATTCACTCACAGTTTTCTATGTGTTACATTCCTATGTAAGTATGTATACACAGTATTTATGATGTGCTACTACTAAGAATCCATATAATTTGATAACTTGGGGGTTAAGGGTTTATTACTCACAATACCCTCTACTTCCAGCCCCTTGACAAATAGAAAACAAATTAAAACATAGGTTCATGACCATTGTTGTTGTTTTTCCCCCCTGAGTATACAAATGACTGAATTTTATATTTTGCATACAGTCAGGTTTTCACTTTAGTAATACAAGGGTCCCTGGGAGTGCAAACTAAAAGGTCAGCAGTTGGAACCCACCAGCCATTCTGTGGGAGAAAGATGTAGCAGTCTGCTTCTGTAAAGATTTACAACTTTGGAAACCCTATGGGGAAGTTCTACTCTGCCCTATAGGAAAGGTTATGGTATCAAAATCAACTTGACAGGAAATGGGTTTATATTTAAATGTGTGTATATGTTATATATCTGAGTGTTTCCAGCTTATTTTTATATACTTGTGTTTCCAGCTTATATATACATACTCGTATTTTTACTTCAATCAAAATATTGGGCAAAAGTAAAAAAATACATTAGTTGAAATGCTGAATTTCTTGCAAAATAATTAGTAGTTTTTTTTTTTCCACAACAAAAGACTGAACAAAACAAATCAGTGAAGACAGAGTTGGGGATCTGCTTTCTTGCCAGTAATAACAAAACATCTGGATAAAAATCTACAAAGAAAAATAAAATACATCTATAGCAAACACGAAAATTTTACTTTGGCTACTATGTTGTTGTTATTGGGTGTCAGTGAGTAGGTTCCAACTCATAGTGATCCTCTGCACAAGAGAATGAAAAAATTACCAGTCCTGAGCCATCCCAACAACTGTTGTTACATTTGAGCCCATTACTGCTGCCACTGTGTCAATCCATCTCACTGGGTGTCTTCCTCTTTCTCGCTGACCCTCTACTCTACCGAGTATAATGTCTTTCTCTCCGAGGACTGCTCCCTCTTGATAACATGTCTGAGGTATGAGAGACAAAATCTGCCTTCTAAGGAACATTCTGGTTGTTACTTCTTCCAACGCAGTTTTGTTTGCATTTCTGGAAGTCCATGGTACTTTTAATATTCTTCTGTAACACCATAACTTACATACATCAACTTTTCTACAGTCTTCTTTAGTTACTGTCCAACTTTCATATGCATGTGTTGTTGTTGTTGTTATGTGCTGTGGAGTCGGTTTTGACTCATAGTGACCCTGTACAGGGTTTCCGAGGCTGTAAATCATTACAGGAGCAGAATGCTACATCTTTCTCCCGCGGAACAGCTGGTAGTTTCGAACTGCTGACCTTGCAGTTCGCAGCCCAATTCGTAACCACTACGCTAAAATGCCACAGGTTGGGTCAGGTGCATCTTAGTCCTCAAAACTTGTAGAGCAGTTCTACTCTGCACACATGGGGCCACTATGAGTTGGAAATAACCTGATGCTGTTAACAACAACAATTGGAGCTGTATGACGTTCTCTGATAAAAGTAACAAGGTAAAGAAACACACTTGTTTTGTAGAGGGAAAAAAGTTTTTTTGAAAAAGACAATTTTCAATCTAAGTGGATATCCAAGGCTTAGAGAATGAAGATACTTTTAGAAAAAGAGAACTCATCAAAGAGTCACTACAATGACTGACAAGAGAACCAGGTGTTGTTGCTGTTAAGTGTGATCATGTTGGTTGTGACTCATAGTGACCCTGTACAGGGCTTCTGGGAAGTAGTTGGTGTGTTTGAACAACCAACCTTGTGCTTAGTAGACCGGTGCTGATTCTAAAGTGCTACACCAGAAGTCCAGATGGTTGTTGTGCAGTTCTAACCCATAGTGTCAGTTCTAACCCATAGTGACCCTGCATAGTGTTTCTGAGGAGCAGCTAGTATGCTTGAACTGCTGACCCTGCGGTCAAACCGACTTTGCAGTCCAATGCATTAATTCACAGTGCCACAACAGGAGTCTACATATACCACATACTAATTCTCAGTCAATGACATATGTTTCTTTTGCTTTAAACTTGTTCAGGCTTTTAGTAGAAAATGTCATTTTTTCTAAGTGAATAATTTCCTTCTAATGAAATGAAAGAAATCCTAGGAAGCAGTAACGTCGAGTCCTGTCAAATGCCAAATTTCATCCCATAGTTTCCTTTTTCTAAAAATAGTTTCCTTTTTGCTGAACTACCATTGTTGTTGTTAAGTGCCAACTCATAGTGACCCCGTATAGGGTTTCTGAAGAGCAGGTAGTGAATTTGAACTGTGGACCTTTCAGTTCAAACTGAACTTGCAGCCTAGTGCATTATTCCATAGTGCCACACCGGGACTCCTGAACTACCATGTTATTGTTGTTAAGTGACGTCAAGTTGGTTCCGACTCATAGCAATTTTGTATAGGGTTTCCAAGGAGCGGGTGATGGGCTTGACTTGCCGACCTTTCAGTTCAAACCGACCTTGCAGTCCAGCGCATTAACCCACAGCACCACACCAGGACCCCCAGCATAACCACTGTTGTTGTTGTTGTTGTTAAGTGCCATTGAGTCAGTTCCAACCAATAGTGACCCTATATAGGGTTTCCGAGGTATGGCTGGTGAGCTTGAACTGCCAACCTTTCAGTTCAAACGGCTTTGCAGTCTGGTGCATTAACCCACAGCGCCACATCAGAACTTCAGAACTACCACAGTCACTTTCAATTCTCAGGTTAGAATTTAGACTTGTTGAGTAGTTTGTTCAGCTTAAGTTTCTGAGAACTTTTCCATGTAAAAGGTTTGTTTTCCTTAAGAATGTAGAGCAGAGCTGCTCAGACATTCCTGCCACATTG
>NW_006408673.1:6863588-6865530 GCF_000296735.1 Chrysochloris asiatica
TCACATGACCAAGGATGATGTCCTTTTCCAGGGATTGGTCCTTCCTTATAACATATCCAAAGTATGATAAATGAAGTCTTACCATCCTGGCTTCTAAGGAGCATTCTAACTGTACTTCTTCCAAGACAGATTTGTTTATTCTTCTGGCAGTCCACGGTACTTTCAATATTCTTTTCCAACACCATAACTCAAATACATTGATTCTTCTATGGTCTTCCTTATTAATTATCTAACTTCACATGCAGTTGAGGCAATTGAAATTTCCATTGCTTGGGTCAGGTAAATCTTAGACCTGAAACAGGTATCTTTGCTCTTGAATACTACTTTAAAGAGGTCTTGTACAGCACATTTGCCTAATGCAATACTTCATTTGGAATATTCATTCCTCCCAATGTTATCCAGTTTGTCATGGTTTACACAGAAGAAAGCTTTTGTATAGTCAGTAAAGCTACTATATTTCGCTATTGGTAAGTGCCATAAAGTCAGTTCTGACTCATAGTGACCCTGTATAGGGTTTCATAGGCTTTTAATCTTCACAGGAGCTGAAAGCCTCATCTTTTTCCCATGGAGTGACTAGCAGGCTAGAAGTGCAGACCTTGTGGTTCACAGTCCAGTGCTTCTCATATAGAGCCACCATGCTCCCCAAAGCTACTATTAACAGGGCTTAAAATGTATAAATTTGTTGATTTCAAATATTCTTTGGTATATCCCGTCCCCACAATTTGTTTAGAATTTCTAGTTTTCAAGTAATTAGGAAAGATTATACTTTAAAAAGATTCTTAAACTTATGCACACTTAGCAATCATAAAAATAACTTATTAGTCCAAAGTCTCATGATTTCCATGAAAAACAACTATCAAATATAAGAAAGCTCTAACTCTGAAATTTATCTGCTGACTGCTACACATTTGCTGTAGATTTTGCACTAACTCCAGAGGCCTACAAGCAGAATATGATGATCTAGATCGCACAGTTATTTTTGTGTACACTCTCAATGTGAGAGTCAGATGGTTAGGTGGCTTTGAACAAAGTCTTTTGGTCTTATAAGTATGCTTGTAATCCAAGGGGTCCCTGAACAGTGTAAACAGCTAATACCTGTCACTTGGTTACTAACCAGAGTTTTGTAGTTCCATTCAACCCACAGATGCCTTGGAAGAAATCCATGGAGAACTAGTTTAGAAAAATCAGTCACTGATAATCATACAAAGCACAGTTCTGTTCTGACACACGGGGTCACCATGATTCAGACTCGACTTGGCAGCAAATGGTGTCTTCCCCCACCCCAATGTCACAACACATACACCCCTCCAATGTCACAACACATACACACACACTTCGTTTTTCCTGCCCCTATCGATACTCAGGGGATGGTGCTAGAACTCTGAACCACATATAAAGCAATATTTAGAAGATTGGAAGGCTTACAGCTAGAGAATTTATAGCAGAATCAAGAAATCCATCGCTTTCTAATTCAAAACACTGAGCTATTCCTGGAGCCGCCATTTCAGGAGAGACCAAGTGGGGAAAGGAACAGACAGCCACGAATGCCTGACAGAACCGTGGAGATACAGGTGTGGACATTCATTTTTGGTATCTGTTCATTGGTCTCTTGCTACCTGCACACCTCCATTTCTGTTCATTGGTCTCTCGTTGTCTGCGCACCTCCACTCTGGTGACTAGAGAGGATGCCTGAGTGAATGGATACCCCATCCCTACCCCTGGAGGGTTCTACTACACATGTGCACAGATTTCCTCGAAATTTAAAGTCACAGTCTCCACTTGTCTGTCAGTTTGTCGTACTGTGGTGGCTTGTGTGTTGCTATATTTCTGAAAGCTATGCAACCGGTACTTTAAATAACCAGCAGGGTCACCCATGGTGGACAGGTTTCAGATGAACTTCCAGACAAAGACAGACTAGGAAGAAAAAGTGACGACTACTTCC
>NW_006408673.1:6867355-6868729 GCF_000296735.1 Chrysochloris asiatica
CTGATTGGAAGAGATCCATATTTGTGCCCATTCCAAAGAGAGGTGACCCAACGGAATGCGGAAATCATTGGACAATCTCATATCATGAGAATAAATTTTGCTGAAAGTAATGCAGAAACGGCTACAATCATACATTGACAAAGAACTTCCAGAGGTTCAAGCCAGGATCGGGCAGTGTTTCGTTCTGCTGTGCATAAAGTCGCTAATGGTGGGTACCGACTTGATGGTACCTAACAACAACAACAACAACAACAAAACCATACATGGTTTCTGGTTCATAAAGGCCAGGTGAGGAAATGAGAGAATACTGTGGAAACAGAACACAGGAAGAAAAGCAAGCAGAGTTGGTTCAAAGGCTGTTGATGCCTGTGTGTGAGCCAACACAGAGGGAGATGGGAGGGACAACATGGAGGAACCCATGGAGAATCAAGAAGGCTGAGATCTGTTAGGGGAGAGGTAGGAAGCCATTGTGCTCAGAGCCTCGCTGTGGCTACTCCAGGTGATGTACATTCTCCTCTCATAAGGAGTTGCTGCTGCTGTTGTTAAGTGCTGTCCAGTTGGTTCCAACTCATAGTGACCTGTATAGAGTTTCTGAGGCTCTAAATCTAAGTAAAATGGACATGTGTGATTCCAATGTTTATGCATTTAGGTGCAGAAACAGGCCCCTGTTCTGGTGGGGATACCTTTCTATGAATGGCTACACAGACTCCAATGATGTGGAACCATTCAGGGTGATAATGAATCTAACCAAATAATCAACACTTTGAAATGGAGATGACAAAAATATAAATTCATCTTTTGCTTTAAGAATAAGAAGAATGGCCAACTCAGAACTTATTAGAATCTGTTTTAAAAGATTCAGGCTTTGATGATCAGGCTTTGATGACTTACTGGAGAGAAAAATCAAACACCATTAGGTAGGGACTTACTTTACTAACTCAAGTCAGTAATAAAAGGTCCTAAATTGTTCTTTGAAATGATCAGGATGACTCAGTCTCTGGATGAATATACAGACACACTCATCCATATATTCACAGGAAGTGGTATCAGTGGAATCTGTCTTGAATTTCCTACGAGAGTATCAAAACCTCTCTTTATGAGGGTATTATCTATGAAGACCACCACTTGTCTGTCAGTTTGTCACACTGTAGTGGCTTGTGTGTTGCTGTGATTCTGCAAGGTATGCCACAGGTATTGTAAACATCAGCAGGATCACCCATGGTAGACAGGTTTCAGCTGAGCTTCCAGATGAAGACAGACTAGGAAGAACAAGAGACAGACTACTTATGAATAGTTCGTTACTGAAAAATCTTATGAATAGCAGTGGAACATAGTCAGCACCAGAATATTGATTATTGAAACAAGATGAAGAAC
>NW_006408673.1:6870079-6871596 GCF_000296735.1 Chrysochloris asiatica
GGAAAACACCAAAATGGATGTCAGAAGAGACTCTGAATCTTGCTCTCCAGCATAGAGATGCTAAGGCAAATGGAAGAAGTGAGGAGGTACAAGAGCTGCATAGAACCTTTCAAAGGTCAATGAGAAGAAAAGTGAAATATTATAATAATGACTGCCCACCTCCCTCCCAGCTCTTTGTTCCTGGGGGTAAGATGGCAACTGTCATGGAGTGCGATGTGGCAATGGCAGTGACCGAGCCAGAGCTACATGATGACGGAAGAGGCCAAGCGGGAAGCAGTCTTTCAAGAAATAAGGAAATGCATACAATGCCAAGAAAGATGACAATGAAGCTTATAATTATAATACAAAAGTCACAGATATGTGTCCTAAAAATACTATTATGATAACCGAGCAACCACTTTGATGATGCTTGGAAGGTTCCTGGAAGCTCTAGCAGCAGTCTGTGAGGTTGGATGACAGACAGCCTTGTCCGGGGACACCTATGAGAGGGTAAGTGTCACCTTCCTCTTGGCAATGCCATGGCAGCTTGTCAAAGTTTCCAGAGTACCCTAGAACTGGATAACAAAAATATTCAGGCACAACAGGAGTTCAAGAATTCTAGTCCAGTCATAGAGTGTGAGAAAATAGCAGAAACGGATTTTGAGAAGCGGGATTTGAAGAAGGTTGTTTTCTGCATGGATCACTCCCTAGAGTTTGCTCCTGCTTGCCATCGCTTAAAAATCCTCAAAGTAGGATGCCTAGCAATGCTGTGTCATTATCCAGAAGCATAGTCTGTGGCCAGTGACATTTTACAAACGGATTCCACCAATGCAGATGCTCTATATGCACAAGGTCTTTGCCTTTATTATGAAGATTGTATTGAAACGGTGGTTGTGTTTTGTACAGGCTCTCAGGATGGCACCTGACCATGAGAAGGCCTGTGTTGCTTGCAGAAATGCCAAAGCATTTAAAGCAAAGAAAGAAGATGGGAATAGGTGCTTAAAGAAGAAAATTACAAACTAGTATATGAACTTATACACAGGAATAGACCCCAACAATATAAAAACAAATGCTAAACTCGTCTGTAATTGGAGTATGGTTAATTCCACGCTCAGGAAACTAGACGATGCACAAATGCAGTGAAACTCAATGACACTTGCTAAAGGTCAAGCCTGATTCAGATGAGGACGTGGAACGAGGGATTTCACTGTTGTTGTTAGGAGCCATGGAATCGGTACTGACTCATAGAGACCTTATGCACAGCACAGTGAAACACTGTGCAGTCCTGAACCTTATGGTCCTTGGCTAGAAGCAAAGAACACCAGAGGAATGCTTACCTTTGCTTTATTTACTACACAAAGGCTTTCATTTCTGTGGATCATGACAAGCTGTGGACAACATTGCAGAGAATGAGTATTCCGGAACACTTAACTGTGTTCATGAGAAACCTATTCATAGACCAAGAGGCAGCTGTTCCAACAGAACATGGGGACACTGGATTGTTTAAAATTAAGAAAGGTGTGTGCCAGGGTTGTATT
>NW_006408673.1:6871786-6887881 GCF_000296735.1 Chrysochloris asiatica
CAACTCAAGGTAAATAAAACAAAAATTCTCACCATGGGACCAATAAATAACATCAAGATAAATGGGGAAAAGATTGAAGTTGCAAAAGACTATATTTTGCTTGGATCAACCATCAACACTCATGGAAGCAGCAGTCAAGAAATCAAATGACATTTTGCATTAGGCAAATCTGATACACAAGACCTCTTTTAAAGTGTTCAAGAGCAAAGATGCCAGTTTCAGAACTAAGATGATAATGACTCAAACCATGGTATACTCAATAGGCTAATAATATTCATGTGAAAGTTGCACTATGAGTAAGGAAGACCGTAAAAGAATTGATGCACGTGAGTAATGGTGTTGGAGGAGAATATTATAAGTACCATGGACTTCCAGAAGAACAAACTAATCTATGCTGTACATAAACTGTACAATGTATAGCCAGAATGCTTCTTGGAAGACAGGATGACCAGACTTCGACTCTAATAATTTGGACATATTATCAGGAGGAACCAGTCCCTGAAGATGAACATTATTCTTGATAAAGTAGAGGGTCAGTGAAAAAGAGGAATGCCCCCAATGTGATGGGCTGGCACAACGGCGGGAGCAATGGACTCAAGTGTAGCAATGATTGTGAGATTGGTGTAGGACTGCGCAATGTTTCATTGTGTTGTGTCTAAGGTCACTATGAGTTGGTATGGATTCCATGGCACCTAACAACAACAATTATATCTGAGGAATTCTGTATAGAATAGAGGAAGCTGAACTGAGTTATTTTGATGCTGTGCTTGAATTGGTATAATTGTGAAGTGAGTTGGGTATAATGTGAACTAAAAATTTCTGATAGAGGAAGCCTGATTAAAGAAGCGTCCCTACTACAGACCTGCTAAATCTATTGTTATTGTTAGGCGCATCGCATTGGTACCAACTCATAGCAACCCTATGCACAACAGAATGAAACAATGTCCAGTCCTATACCATCCTCTCAATTGTTGTTATTCTTGAGTTCACTGTGCCAATCTATCTCGCTGGGGGTCTTCCTCTTTTCTGCTAATGCTCCCTGTTACCAAGCAAGTCCTTCTCCAGGAATTGGTCCCTCCTGATAACATGTTCTAAGTATGAGAGAAGAAGTCTAGCCATCCTTGTCTCTGAGAGCATTCTGGCTGTATGTCTTCCAACACAGACTGGCTTGTTCTTCTGGCAGTCCCTGGTACCTTTAATATTCTTCTCCAACAACATAATTCAAATGCATCAATTCTTCTAGAGTCTTCCTTATTCATTGCACAACTTTCACATGCTATGAGGCTACTGAAATACTAAGGACACCATAGCCCTCAAACTGTTATCTTTGATCTTGAACACTTTAAAGAGATCTTCTAGTTCTCCTTTTAATAATTATATGCTATTTCTATGTTTTAATTCTTATGACTATCACCTGTCTTTCTCTTTTCATTATTATATACCTTATGTAAATACAATTTTTTTTTTCCTGTACTCTTTTGGCTAACATAAATCTGTGAACTTGATTTTTAATTTTCTGTTAGAAATCTTTAGTTATTGTTTATTTAGTTACATCTCAGATTTAATTATGTAAAAATCCATGTCTTGGTGTGGCGCTGTAGGCTAAGCAATGGACTGTTAACCACAAGGTTGATGGTTCAAACCTACTGGCCGTTCCTTGGAAATCCTATACAGGGTCACTATGAGTTGGATTTGACTGGACAACAACAATAACAATGACAATGATTCAAAGTTGCCTAAATCCACTAGGAAATCTTTTAAAAAACAACAACTAAGGATTCTTAAAGTGAATTTATTGTTTTTTTTTTTCTGATACAGTTTTGTTTGGACAAAAACCCCAGTATTGTACAAAGTATTATGCTTATATTTTTTATATTTACTGAAATGGAGTGTGATGATTCTGATTAATAAGGATAACTTTAATATTGAATTCATGTTTATTACAGTATAATTAATATGTTAAACTATGGGATAAATGCCATCAATAAAAAAGCATGAAAAAAGAGAAAAAAGCTACAGCATGTTAAGTGGGAAAAGATAAGGTGATTCCTACCTACGTCCCCTTTTCTAATTCTGTATCGACCACTCTTGTTCAGGATGTCTCCAAACTAATTCTTACTCACTGTTTTTACGCCTACAGTAAATGTTATACTATGCTTTTAAACGGTAGTTTGTTTCCCTTTTTTTAATCCATATACAAGCATATTTTAGGTGGTGAACTAACACACCTGTTGATCTTAGGTAAGGGAGTCCCTACTTGCTTGGTTGAACAATCCGAGAGATTAAAGACAACCGCTGCGAGTACCACTTCAGGAGAGAAGTGGGTCATATACAGAAGTTGGCATGACTGCTGCCCACGCTTCTGTGAACAAGCAGAAAAGTTTGGTCTACACTACTGTTAATACTAACACCTTTCATTAATTCTAATTGATAAAGTGCTTAACCTATTAAAATGCAGCTCCCTAACACAGGGGGAGGGAAAACACAGATGGAAGGGAGGCTCTGTGTGTGTGTGTGTGTGTGTGTGTGTGTGTGTGTGTGTGGTAGATGTATATGTAATAAAATATCTGACACCCAAACATTCCTCCTATGTTCAGGATGGGAGGTTTTTCAATAAACAGTTTATATTTCAACAGAGCAGCAGGCTTCATCTCTGGAATTCTTTTCGCATTCCCATACTGTTTTTGCCTTCACTTTAGGCTCTTATCAGCCCTTGTCTAGACTGTGTTCATGCTGCCCTACCTGGGTTCGCTGATTCGAGTTTCTTTCCCTGCAATCCAATCATACTGTTAACCAGATAAATGCATGCTTCAGGAAAACTACTATATGTCACAGATCTTCAAAACATTAGATGAGTTGATATTAGTGACGGGCTTAGTACCTTGTCTGTACACAGCACACTCAATAAATGTCAGCTGCCATTTTGAAGCTAAAAGACTAGTTATTAACTATAGGCATACCTCAGAGATATTGCAAGTTTGTTTCCAGGATACCACAATAAAGCCAGGCACACTAATTGTTAGGTCTTTCCAGTGCATATAGACAGTCCTGGTATGGTGCTGTACGATAAGCACTGGCCCGCTAACCATAAGGTCGCAGTTCAAACCCTATACAGAAACCCTATACAGGGTCGCTGAGTTGGAACAGACTCGATGGTACCTAACAACAACACAGACATACTATAGTATAGTCAGTGTGCAACAGCATTATGAAAAAGTTTGAAATATTGTGAGAATTACCAAAATGTGACACAGAGACACAAAAGGACGTATATACTGTTGAAAAAGGGTACAAAAGACTTGGTCAGTGAAGGGTTGCCACAATTAAAAAAACAACAACAAAAAAACAACACCCCCCCTAAAAAAAAACAACAAAAAGACAAAAAAAAGCACTATCTGCAAAGTGCAATAAACAAAGTATGCCTGTGCTATATATATAAAACGCATTGACAACAACTCGATTCTAACTCAGCATGCCCCTTAGGGTTTCCAAAACACTATAATTTTACAGGAGCAGAAAGTCTGTCTTTCTCCTGGGAAACAATTGGTGGGTTTTTGCCACTGATCTTATGGTTAACAGCCCAACATTTAACCCGCTGTGCAATTGGGGCTCCTTACACTTGTATAGGCACAAGTTATTTAAACTGAGGTGTACATAACACCTCAGTTTCCTCATATCCAAAATGGACAAGAAAACTCTAATTCTGTTACGACTGCTCTTATCTTTACCACCTACTTCAAGCACAAGTTCTGGGTGGTACAACTTAATGTTCTTTATTCTAATTGAAAAGTTGGAGGTATATGTCCACCCCAGAAGTTAGGAGGTCCATGAATGAAAGACCTGGTGATGTACTCTGAAAAGTCAACCAATGAAAACCCTATGGAATACAATTCTACTGTGACACACATGGGGTTGCCATGTGTGTCAGAGTAGAACTGGCCCAATGACAACTGGTATTATTATTATCTAAGGTTTTAGGTGCATGTTGTGTGTCATTATCACTAGGTCTGATGAAGGCAGAAACTCTGTCTTAGACTCTGCTTTGCTGTCAGCCCTCTGTGAATGCTTGTAGACAATGGTAATATTCAATGCCCTCCCATTTTCTTTTCTGCCCGGGTTCCATGGACTGCAGTTAGCTAAGTGACATATCTGCTACTATTGTAGGGAGGAGGGGGAAGGGATTTTCCTAAGAATCCCACCTGGTTTTAACCTTCTTATAAACACAGTAGTACTTTAAGACTCTATGGAAATACATATTTGGTCTTTTCTGCCTCAAAGAAGCTCTTTACAAACCAAGCCACACATATGAGGAAAGCTACCAGACATTTGAATTAAAAAACAAACAAACAAAAAAACAGTATTTGGCTCTTCTTCTTCCTCTCTTCCCTTCTGCCGCCTGCCTTCTCTCTCCGGCAGAGGTTCCTTCCTCACCCTGAATAAAAGTCTCTAGATGGGCACAAAAAAAAAAACAAAAAAAAAAACAGTATTTGGTGGCAGGCTCAACGTCTTTAATAATTCATCTTTAAAATGATTCAAATGAATGATTCTGATCACTGAATTTATCTGACTGCTGAACTCAGGCTCTAGGGTCAGATCCTTTCTTGTCTCTCTCCATTTCTGGGAGTCTGGGGTGGGCTTTGGCTTGCAGATGCATCTTCACAAGGCTGTCTATCTTCCCTCTGTGTTATTTCTCCTCTTTTATAAAGCGACATCATTCATATTGGATTAGGACTTATCCCATTCTGTATGGTCTCATATCAACCCAAATGATAACATCATCCCAGACTTACCATACCCATTGTCACTGGTTTTGACCTTAGAGGACAGTGCAGAACAGTCCCATAAGGTTCCTAATCTTAAATATCTTAAATATCACAAAGATGTTTACCTGTAATCTTCTCTGGAGTCCTGGTGTGGCTCTGCAGGATAATACGTTGGACTATAAGGTCAGTTTGCACAAGATTGGTGGTTTAAACCCAACCAGCCACTCCTCAGAAACCCTATACAGGGTCACTATGGGTCAGACCTACTCGATGATGCTGAACAACAACAATCTTCACTGGAGCAGACTGCCCTATCTTTCATCCTTGGTAGGTTCAAACTGCCAACCTTTTGGTTAGCAGCCGAGTGCTTAACCACTGCATCACCAGGGATCCTGATAACACCCATTTCCAAACAGAGTCCCATTCACAAATGTAAGAGGAGTTAAGACTTCAATGTATCTTTTTAGGGGACATAATTCTATCCATAATGACCCAAGTACAAACAAGGAAAGGGTAAGTGATAACAATCAACCTTCCTTTTAATCCGATCAGATCAAACCCAGATCCTTCACTATTCTACTAAATGTGTCCTTTCTTGAATTCTATCATTGATTTATCTTTGCTTTGTATTTTTAAGGTTAATTTGTACATCTCAGAATTACAAGTTCCATGAGGCAGTCTTTGGAGGACATGCCTCTTATATATCTGATATACATTGAACCTTGCTTGCATTTGCAATACCATTTTTAAAAAATTACAAATTATACACAGAAAGTGAGCATGTAACTCTGGATCTACTAATGGGGGTTATGCCCACAGTGGGACTCAATAAATATTTCAGCCTAGGGGCAGAGGTTAAGAGCAGGAAGTCTATCTGGGTCAGATAGGCCCTTTTTTTTGAGTTCTTGCTTCACTACTTATTAACTGAATGAGCTCAACAAGCAGTAACTTGACTTCTATAAGCCTTGGTGTTCACATTGATAAAAGGGGGATAATGATAGTTTCAATTTCATTGAGCTGAGTGGGAATTGAATGAAGAAATGCATATAAGGCATAGTACAGTTGCTGGTGTGGAGCTGTGGGATAAAGCACTGGACTGGAAGGTCGGTTTGAACCACAAGGCTGGCTGTTTAAACTCACCAACCCCTCTTTGGAAGCCCTATACAGGATTGTTAGGAGTTGGAATTGACTCAACGGCACTTAACAGCAACAACTGTTGCTGAAGAGGGAGAAAGATGTGCCAATATGTTCCTATAGAGACTACAGTGTTAGAATCTCTGTGGGCAAATTTGATAGTGCCACTATGAGTTGGAATTGACTCTATGGCACATACCACCACTAATTGCTGACTACAAGTGCTCACAAAATGCTTATTGCTATGAAGACACTATTAGGGATATAGATGATTCACAGACTTCATAATATTGTGGGTAGAATTATCTAGAAGGCTAATTATCCTTTGTCCAAAATGGAGTTTTTCATTCTGTAAGACTTTTTCTAGCATATTATTGGGCCTGGTCAAGAGGCCAGGAACTTAATAAATAATTTCCAAGCCTTCCCTTAGCCAATAGTTTTAGCCTCTTTCCCTTCCTAACCTTTTCTGAAATAACGCTACTATGAAAAATTAATAAATCTGATTTCTACTTTCTTAGGGTCCATTTTACCATTACAGCCTCTGGCAGAAGTGATCACTAAGCCTTAAAAGTAAGCAACAGACAGAAGAATGAGACCTATGAGGCAGGCAGAGGTTCTTCTGTCAAGATGAAAAACTCTGCCAACCAGGGATTGGCATTCCTCTTATTCCTTTTAAGGCCACAGCTCATCCTGCAGGTTTTAGGCCCTCACAAGCATTTTTTTTTTTAAAGAATCAAGAACCCCAAAAGGAATTTTATGAGTAGACTGAAATGCACTAATTAGATTAAAAAGAAATATCTGTGAATCTACTAAATCAGCCTCCATCTTTCAGGAGGGCATAAATTTATTTTATAAGAATCCATAAAAAAGACTTAAATTGTTATTTCAGGTGCTGAAGGAAACTCTATCTTTTGCTTTCTTAGCTGTTAAGGTGAGAATAAAATAATTTTTTTCTTTAAAGAATAAAATGACCATTTCTACTATCTCTTCATTAGGTTAAAATGCAGATCTTATAAGGTTTTGGCTTGGTTTGCTTTTTAAGGTTTTAAATACATAATGTTTTTAACTTGCACAGCTGATTCTGCAAAATGAGCAAATATTAAAAAACCACTGTAACCAAGAGACTCCTCCACCTAAGGAGAAACCAGAAACCACAGGTAGATGTTATTTCAAATGTCAAGTCCTTCACTCTGGTATGAAAACAGTCAGCTCAGCATTTTTTTCCAACAGGAATAAGGCTTTTTCTAATCCAGAATTTCAAAACATACTTTTATCCACAGTGGGGCAGTCTTGGTCTCTAATCTGTAGTGATGACAATTTTCTTTGCTTTTAATGAAGAAAAAGTAAAGCACATCTGGGCCTCACCAAAGTACCTTACCTGGGCAGAGGGAACATATTCTCTGCACATCACATGCCTTCCTCCTCCCCACTTGATTAACAAATCTGTATCCACATAGCCATCTTCAAAAGATAAAGGGAATACTGACAAAGAGAATGCCCAATCACCTCATTCTATTCTTCACTGTGCAGAATGCCTCCAAATAAGTACCCAGATCCAATTTTTCACAATTCTAAGGACTCAGAACTGGGTTAATGCGCTGGACTGCAAAGTCCGTTTGAACCACAAGGTTGGCTGTTCAATCTCACCAGCTACCCCGCGGAAGCCCTGTCAGGGCCGCTATGGGTCAGCACACAATACCAACAACATCAACATCAAAGACTCAGAATCTTTGAGTAAGAAGAGACCTCCTCATTCTCTTCTGTGAAGCCTTACATGATTTCCCACTGGCAGAAATAATAAACCTACACCATAGCTTAGCACCTTTCACCATGACTCACATTATATAATTCTCTTTACAACATATTGCTTCCACACTTCCACAAGTGCCTGGACCTTTATCTACCTCATAATGCCTACTAAGTATCTTAACACTAAGCAGCAGGTGTGCCAAAGTATCGGTCATAGAATATAAGTACATGATTCTTACCCAGATTGCTGCAAATTGGTGTTAAATAGGAAAACTGATAGAATAAAAATTGAAATCTTTCAAGAAAGTGAGGCAGCATTGGAGGCACTCACTCATATATGCCAAGATGTTTGGAAGACAGCTATCTGGGCAACTGATTGGAAGCGATCCATATTTGTATCCATTCTAGAGAAAATTGACTCAATGGAATATGGAAATCATTGCATATCTTTGATATCCCATGCGAGTAAAGTTTTACTAAAGGTAACACAGAAACAGCTGCAAGCATTGACACAGAACTTCCAGAGGCTCAAGCCAGATTCAGAAGAGGATGTGGAACAAGGGATATCACTGCTGATGTCCAATGGATCTTGGCTGAAAGCAGAGAATATTAGAAAGATGCTTACCTGTGCTTAATTGATTATGCAAAGGCTTTCGATTGTGTGGATCATGACAAGCTATGGACAATATTGCGAAGTATGAGAATTCCAGAACATTTAATTGTGCTCACGAGGAATCTGTACATGGACCAAGAGAACATAGGACACTGAGTAGTTTAAAATGAAGAAAGGTGTGCAACAGGGTTGTATTCTTTCACCATACTTATTCAACCTGTATACTGAGCAAATAATCTGAGTAGCTGGTTTATATGAAGAAAAACGTGGCATCAGGATTGGAGGAAGACTCATTAACAGCCTGTGATATGCAGACAATACAACCTTGCTTGCTGAAAGTGAAGAGGACTTAAAATACTTACTGATGAAAATCAAAGAGCACAGCCTTCGGTATGGATTACATCTCAATGTAAAGAAAACAAAAATCCTCACCACTGGAACAATAAGCAACATTCTTATCAATGGAGAAAAGATTGAGGTTGTCAAGGACTTCATTCTTCTTGGATCAACCATCAACGGAAACAGCAGTCAAGAAATCAAATGATGTATTGCATTAGGCAAATCTGCTGCATAAGACCTTTTTAAAGGGTTGAAGAGCAAAGAGGACTAAGGTACACCTGACCCAAGCCATTGCATTTTCAATAACCTCATATGCATGTGAAAGCTGGACAGTAAATAAGGAAGACCATAGAAGAATTGATGCATATTAGTTATGGTGTTGGAGGAGAATACTAAAAGTGCCATGGGCTGCCAAAAGAACCAACAGATTTGTGTTGGAAGAAGTGCAGCCAGAGTGCTCTTTGGAAGCCAGAATTGCCAGACTCGTACTTCGGACATATTATCAGGAGGGACAAGTCCCTGAGAAGGATATCATGTGTGGTAAGGTGGAGGGTCAGAGAAAAACAGGAAGACCCCCAGCAAGATGGATTGTCAAAGTGGCATCATCAATGGGCTCAAGTGTGGTAACAATTGTGAGGTTGGTCCAGGACCAGGTAGTTTCATTCTGTTGTGCACAGGGTCACTATGAGTCGGTACTAACTCGATTGTACCTAACAACAACAACAGGAAAATTAACAGACATCTTATTTTGATATTAAGGTGTTCTTTATCCACAAAACGAAAATACGAATCACAGAATACCTGACCCAAACTACAAAAGTCTGTCAGAAACAGCTCTATAGCACTGTAAGTTTATCTTATTCTGTTAGAAAAGGAAAATTGTCATACAATTACATCATCTACATTTCAAAAAGCCTCATGGAGGGCCAAATTATTAGCAGTCAGGCCAGAAGTAAACTATCAGTTGATCTTTGCAAAGGGGAAAAGCAGGGCTCAGCCTATCATATTAAGATAGCTAATCGTTGATGCTCTATATCTCTCCCTCTTCTTCTACCCTACAGGGTCACTATGAGTCAGGATAGACTTGGTAGCAGTGGGTTTGGTCTTTTTTTTTTTAACTTTTTGCTGTGAATTGAGTGAATGTTTACAGATAAGATCATTAGTTTTACATTCAAAATGTGACTTGGAAAGAGCTGCCTCCTCCTCAAAGTAGAGTTGACCATGATGCTGCGAATGGAGTAAAGCCCATGGGAGAAAAGCCCGCGGGACCTTCATTTGCTGATGGGACACACTCAAAATGAAGAGAAATAGCTGTAAATATCATGTTTGGTAAGGTGGACGGTCAGAGAAAAAGAAGAAGACTTCCAACGAAGATGGTCTGGCCAAATAGCAGCATCGATGGACTCAAGCATGGCAACGGTAGTGAGGTTGGCCCAGAATCGGGCAGTGTTTCGTTCTGCTGTGCATAGGGTCACTATGAGTCAGTACCAACTCGATGGCACCTAACAACAGCAACAACATCATGTGCTTTGTTTCATATCAAGGATTGCAATCCCCTCCATGGAACAAGAGTTATCCCACTTTCTCCCTGTGGCTTCTATTTCCATTCCATCCTCCTTCCCATCCCTTTTCGCCTTTGTCCTCAGGTAATGTTGGTTTTGAATTATTGACCATTCTATGGTGAGCATACCTTACTAGTGTTGTTGTCTTCTGTCTATTCCTATTTACTGCTTGGCTAAAAATTGGGCCATAAGGGTAAGTTCCTTTCCAGACCTGAAGGGTGGTCCAGAATCATAGTCTCGAGTTCCTCCAGACTTTTTTTTTTTCCAATAATTTTGAATTTTGTTCTGCATTTTCTCCCACTCTATCTGGGACCTTCTAATGTGATCCCTTTCAGAGCCGCTGGTACTGATAGCTGGGCACCATCTAGTTCTTCTGCTCTCAGAATCATGGTTATTGATGTTCACATGTTCCAATGGTCTTTTGGTTTGTACCTAACTTCTAAAAATGATTTGCTTTTCTGGAATCAAATGGCTTCTCTATATACATATACAGGTGTGAACTGGAAGATAAGCACTGGGTTGCAAACTGCAAGGTCAGAAGTTCAAACCCATTAGGTGATCTTGGAAATCCTATACAGGATCACAATAAGTTGGAAGTGACTTAACGACAATTAACAACTGCTCCAAATTAAACCTATGTTCAAATTAGGATGAATTTTATTTTTTTACTGAAAATCAGCTGAGTTAAAAGGTTTTGGGAGGTGGGTGATAAATTCAAAGAGAAGAGACTATACATTACCACAGAGATGCTTTGATTTGGAAAGAAAGCATTTTGAAGTGCTATGTCAGAATTGCAGAATTTGTAAAACATTATATTCATGTAATTAAAAATGCACAGTTCAAGGTGGGAAGGCAATGTAATTAGCAAAAAGAAGCACAAAAAGCTATGTGCAGGATTCTACCGCAAGGTCACAGAAAAATGTTGAGTTAATTTCAAGAACTGGCTATCTGCATAAAACAAGGACAGTGACAGCTATTGTTCAGTCAATGTTGAGTATGTTAAAGGTGTTTTTAATACATTCTCATTTAATCTCTGTAGATGTCCCATGAGGCACGTCTTTTTCATCTTGTTAATGAGAAAGCAAAGGTTCAGAGAAACTAGTATATAAAAAGGGAGTATAAATTTACAAGCCCAGATACAAAGACCCCAGAGCACCTGTTCTTTTCACTACATCGGGAGGCTGGCGGTCCCACTCTTGGATGAACCACAAAGTCAGGGTGTAGAAATGCTATTCATCATAACTCACACTAACATTTCATTATCTGATGGAACTGCTCAGAGACTGAATCAAGGTCTCAATTTCTTCCCCCAGTCTCTGCAATCTTCTTTAGCTCCAGAAAACCCACTTTCATAAATGCCTCAGAAGATGGACAATTATGACTTATCAGATGTCAGAACTAGATAATGGCTTTAGTGCGATCAATAGTAATAAGCTAAAAACACAAGTTGCCTTCAAGTCAATTCTAACTCATGGCAACCCTCATGTATGTCAGAGTAGAGCTTTGCTCCATAAGGTTTTCAATGATTGATTTTTCTGAAGTAGATTGCCAGGTTTTTCTTCTGAGGCATCTCTGGGTATACTAAAACTGCTAAGTTTTCTTTTAGCAGCCAAGCACTTAAATGTGTGTACTACTAAGGAACACAAATCCTAAACCACTACGTTAAATCTATGAGCTTAATAGAGTACAGACATAGGTACACAATGATAGAAAGGTAGTAGTTTAGTGAACTTAATTCATTATAAAAATAACAATGTGTGAGACAGGTTTGAATTCTGCAGAAATATTGTTTCTTGTTAATTCCTGTTCTTCAAATGAAATTTTTTAAAAGAAAGGAAATGAATAAAACAACCTAATGAAAATGATATTTTTGCAGGTCCTCAAAGCCAATGCAAGAAGAATCTAAGTGCTACTGATTTTTTTCCCCTTCTAATACAAGTGTTTTCAATGTAATTAAAGTCCATTTGAAATAAAGATAATTAATTTGTACATATAATACATAAACTAATCCAGAAACAATATGCTTCATTTTGCTAATAACTTACAGTGTTTGTTTTCACTTTTCAGTATCTGTTTTACTAATTTTAATCAAAAATGGAATTAAAATTACAAAGAAAATAATTACTTGCATTTGGAGGGAAAACAAATCAGAGACACCTAGATTCTGCTTACACTGGCTTTTATGTCCTATCAAAATAATCATTTTCTCAGGTTACTTTATTTTACTATTTTTAAAATTTCATTTGAGGTACAGGTCATAGGAATTATAGATATCCTCCAAAATTTAAATAACCAAAGTGTGTATACAAATGTCCAGACCTCTCACAAATAATTTCACTGAAATCCACATTTCCTGTGCATACCTTTATGTTGTTGCTGTTAAGTGCCGTCGAGTTGGTTCTGACCCATAGCGACCCTGTGTAGGGTTTCTGAGGAGCAGCTGCTGACCTTGAACCACCAATCTCGCAGTTCAATCTGACTTTGCAGTCCAGCACATTAATCCACAATGCCACTCCAGGCAACATCTGGGGACTCCTGGGCCGAGAGTCAGTGACACGGCCACAGAGGACTAGAGTGACATAGCCACAGAGGACTTAACTCTATTTTCAATGACCACTAAAGTTTTACCAGTTACTTGGACTGGTGCACATGCCTTGCAACACAGAGAAAAAAAAATTCCTGCATCACTTCGCATGCTGTATTACCATGGGTCTTGGACTAACACTGTTGCTAGTGAATAATCAAATGATGACTTACATAAATGCATGCACAGGAGTTACTGAGATATGGAATACAAGGGAAGGTTTACTGGTGGTAGATAGCCTTTGATCTAAGCAGAACTTTAAAAGTAAACAAACACAAAGAGCACTGCTATTAAATTGATTCTGACTCATAGTGACCGTGGAGGGCAGAGTAGGTCTGCCCCCATAGGGTTTTCAAGGCTGTCACAACTTTCTCTTGCAGTGTAGCTGGTAGGTTTTTGTTTTTTGTTTAAAGTTTTTATTGTGAATTATGTGACAGTTTACATGGAAGAACATTAGCTTTACATTCATCCTATTGTATATGATTTCACTGCCATAGTTACAATCCCCCCCATGCATCATCAAACAACCAAAGGGTACACCCCGCAAGCCTTGTCCCCCAGTCATCAGCACACAGCCCCTCTCCATTTCTGGGTCTAGAGTTCCCAGCCACTGCATCTCTCCATGTCATTGCTCCATCTCTCCACGTCATCATCTCTGCCTCTGTCTCTGGCATCACTGCTTCTATGGGTAGAGTCCCACATTCCTCTTTTCTCCCTTGATGGTTCCAGGAACCCCCACTCCTGGACTGCAAAGTCAACCACTCCCCTCCTTTTGCTATAAAACATCTATCTTTACATTTCCAACCCTCACAGTCAGTCCTTACAGCAATTATTCACTATTGTTATACCACATGAGCACTATCCCCATCTCCTTTCATCAGCCCCGCCCAAACAGATTGGATACTACTCAGTGGAGAGTCTACCTTCCTCCGCACCCTCTGGATTTAGGCTCCTTCTTGAAAGCTTGTAAGCCAGTCACTTCTTGCCTTTGTAGGGCTTCCCCCCACCCCCCCATTTTAGGTAGCCAGTGTTCAAGTTGCCCATCCCAGTCTACTCTATGTATGGAGTGGGTGGGAATGATTCTCGCTGAAAAGATTTGTTCCCTCTTTTGAGCTACTGCATCCAGAGGTGTAGGACAAGTTCATCAAATTGTATCAGATTACTCTTTTTTTCCTCTTCTTTCTTCTTCTAGTAGAGTTCTGACCATTCAGCCATTGAAGCCAGGTCAAGTGGGGATTATCTGCAAGTGTGGGTGTTCTTGTGCTTAGTCCCTTACTTCTTATCAGCTGGACACTTCACTCTCCATTCTAGTCCTCTGTGGCTATGTCACTGACTCTAGGCCCAGGAGTCCCCAGGTCTTGCGATACAGCTGGCCAACCAGGTCTCCGCCCAGATTCACAAGAGTCTATTGAATGTGGTAGGACTTAGCTCCCAGCTTCAGTGCTGTTTTTCCCTCACTTCCCCATATCAGTGACCAACGTGGTCACCAGTCAGAACGCATGTCTGCTCATGTATTCTTCTTAAGTTTTAGTCTTGGAAGGGGGTTGGCTGGTAGGTTTAAACCACTGACTTTTCAGTTACAAGCTCAGTGCTTTAACCACTACATAGGTAAAATTTAGGAAGTAGAGACAGGATGAAGGATATCTAAGTTTTTTTCTAAGTGCCAACAAGTCAATTCTTGGTGTGGCACTGTAGGATAAGTACTGGACTATGAACCACCAGCTTGGCAGTTCAAAACCACTAGTTGTTCCTCAGAAACCCCATACTGAGTCGCTATGAGTTGGAACTGACTCCATGGCCCTTAACAACAACATAGGGTTTCCAAAGAGTGGCTGGTAGGTCTGAACCACCAACCTTGTAATTAGCAGTTCAGTGTTTATCCTACAATGCCACACGTGAAGATAAAAAGAACTGAGGAAAAGAGTTGAGTAATCCAGTTGTAGGTACAGCTGGAGGTATAGGGCTAATATATTGGGAAGTAATATTATGAAGTAAATTCAGGGTCATATTGGGACAAATCATATATACTTTGACTTAGTGTTTGTACATTCTTATAGCAATGGTGAAAGGTCAATCTGATGAATGGGCTGGGATGGAGAAAGGAAGTAGAAAGACCACTTACAACAGGATTAAAAGCCTGACCTAACGCAAGAGTACCACCACTCATCTGTCAGTTTGAAATACTGTGGTGGCTTGTGAGTTGCTGTGACTCTGAAAGCTATGCCACCGGTATTTTAAATACCAGCAGGGTCACCCATGGTGGACAGGTTTCAGATGAGCTTCCAGACAAAGAGAGACTAGGAAGAAGGAGTAACAAATTACTTCCGAGCATTTAGTCACTGAAAACCTTATGAATAGCATAGAAACACTGTCAGATATAGTGCCAGAAAATGAGGCCCCCAGATTGGAAGTCACTCAAAATACGGTTGGGGAAGAGCTACCTCCTCAAAGTAGAGCTGACCGTGATGACACAAATGGAGTAAGGCCTGTGGGAGAAAAGTCAAAGGGACTTTCATTTGCTGATGAGGCACAACTCAAAAGGAAGAGAAACACTGTAGACATCCACTGAAAATTGGAACATGGAATGTACGAAGTATGAATCTGGGAAAATTGGAAGTTGTCAAAAATGAAAAGGAATACATAAACATTGATATCTTAGGCATCAGTGAGCTGAAATGGACTGGTATTGGCCGGTTTGAATCTGATGACCATATGGTTTACTGTGCCAGAAATGACAAATTGAAGATCAATGGTGTTGCATTCATTATCAAAAAGAACATATCCAGATCAGTCATGAGGTACAATGCTATAAGTGATAGGAAAATATCCATGCACCTACAGGGAAGCCCAGTTAATACCACTATTATTCATATTTACACACCAACCACTAAAGCCAGTGAGGATGAAACAGAAGAATTCTACCAACTTCTTCAATCTGAAATTGATCAAACATGCATTCAAGATGTATTATTGATCATTACTGGTGATTACAATGCGAAGTTTGGGTGCAAAGAGGAAGGATCAGTAGTTGGAAAATATGGCCTTGGTGATAGAAATGATGCATGATAGAATTCTGCAAAATGAATGATCTGTTCATTTCAAATACCTTCTTTAGACAACATAAGAGATGACTATACACATGGACCTTGTCAGATGGAATACATAGAAATCAAATTGACTACATCCGCGGAAATAGATGATGGAAAAGTTCCATATCATCAGTCAAAACAAGGCCAAGGGGCAGACTGTGGAACAGACCATCAGTTACTCATATACAAATTCAAACAGAAGCTGAAGAAAATGAAAACAAGTCCATGAGAGCCAAAATATGACCTTGAATATATCCCACCT
>NW_006408673.1:6889331-6891347 GCF_000296735.1 Chrysochloris asiatica
ATAAGGAAGACCGTAGAAGAATTGATGCTTTTGAGTTATGGTGTTGGAGGAGAATATTGAAAGTGCCATGGGCTGCCAAAAGAACCAATAGATCCATCTTGGAAGAAGTGAGCCAGAATGCTCCTTTGAGCCCAAGATGGCCGAACTTCATCTCTCATACTTTGGACATATTGTCAGGAGGGACCAGCCACTGGAGAAGGATATCATGTGTGGTAAGGTGGAGGGTCAGAGAAGACCCCCCATGAGATGGATTGGCCAAGTGGCAGCATTGATTGACTCAAGCGTGACAACAGTAGTGAGGTTGGCCCTGGATCGGGCAGTGTTTCTTTCTGTGGTACTTAAGGTCACTATGAGTCAGTACCAACTCAATGGCACTTAATAACAACAAGCAAGAGTAAGAGAAAATGAACGTGTAAGGGTCGTGAGGAGAGAAAGATGTAATATTGACAAGATGAAGAATGGACACTATGTGTTGAAGGAGGAAGCAGGAAGATTAACATGATACATGGAGCATGCTACCATTAAGTCTGGAAACAAAGCAAAAAGAAGCAAGCTGAGAGAGTGGGTAGGAAAATATTACCTTTGAGGCTTCTAAGTGAAAGATCACATGGAAATGTTTACTTGACTCACCCAACGTGGCTGAATAACAAGTCAAATCCACCTCCCCATTCTACTTCAAATGTCAACTAGCATTAAAATAAAAATAGAAATAAAACCACAATAGCATTAGGAAAAAAGAAAAATGGAAGCCATCAATGGAACAGAAATCCTAGGAAATCTGAAGGTGTAAGAACTCAGAGCTTAAGAATGTACTTTCTCTGGAGAGTTCCCTCTGAGTCAAAAAACAAAATGTGGATGCTTGGGCAGCCATGAAGACAGATTCATTAAAAGCTGCATTCAGAATACTGTTGTTAAGTGTTACTGAGTCGGTTCCAACCCATAGCGACCCTGTATAGGGTTTTTGAGGAGAGGCCGGAAAGCTTGAACCGCCAACCTTGTGGTTCAAACCGACCTTGCAGTCCAGCACATTAACTCACAGCGTCACACCAGGACGTCTTCAGAATACTAGATGCAACTACTGAGTGCTACCCATGCCAGCCCATCACCAACTGTACTTGGTGGCCAGCCAAGCTTTCCCTTTTAAGAAAAAGGCAAAAACCCACAAACCAAACAAAGTTGGTGATCTGTCTGAGAACCTTCTCAATGAGTGACCTAGCATGAGAAGAAGATTAGAGCAGAAGGTAATTTAGGATTTCAGGTAACTTCATACCCAGAAACATTTGGGAGACTGGGATGAAAGGTAGCTCCTAGAAACAAAATGCAGTAAAGCACTTCCTCTCCAGGTACATTTCATCTCTACCCACAACTTCTTAACTTTAGCAATTTTGGGGCGCCAGCCTAATTGCCTGCCCCTACAGGGAAGCCCATCTGATGGCATTCCTTATTAGCACAACCACTGACATAGTCAATTATATAATTTCAAAGGAGAATCTTTTTTGGAGGATAAACCCAATACCCTATGTTGTTGTGAATCGGCACTGAACAACAACACATCAGTCAAATTGGTCCCTTATTCATAAACATGTACCTACAATATGAAGCAATGACTCGTCTGTCAGTTTGTTGTACTGTAGTGGCTTCTGTGTTGCTGTGATTCTGGAAGCTATGCCACCAGTATCTTAACTACCAGCAGGGTCACCCATGGTAGACAGGTTTCAGATGAGCTTCCAGAAGAAGACAGACTAGGTACATCTTCAACTATTTCAAGAGGTTCCATATGATCAACAGATCCAGAAGGAAGAAGTCCAAGGTGTATTGAAGTTGTTGGCAAAGAACAAGGCACCAGGAATAGATGGAATACAAATTAAAATCTTTCAACAAACTGCTACGGCACTGGAGGCATTCACTCATTTATGCAAAGAAATTTTGAGGACCACTACTTGGCCAACTGATTGGGAAAGATCTGTATTTGTGCCCATTCCAAATAGAGGTGACCCAACGGAATGCAGAAATCAT
>NW_006408673.1:6892082-6909863 GCF_000296735.1 Chrysochloris asiatica
AAATCTGCTACACAAAAAAACCTCTTTAGAGTGTTGAAGAGCAAAGATGTAAGTTTGGGGACTAAGGTGCGCCTGACCTAACCCATGGTATTTTCAATAACCTCATATGCATGTAAAAGTTGAATAGTGAATAAGGAAGACTGTAAGAAAAATGATGTATCTGAGTCATAGTGTTGGAGGAGAATACTGAAAGTACCATGAACTGCCAAAAGAACAAACAGATCTGTGTTGGAAGAAGTACAATCATAGTGTTCCTTAGAAGCCAGGATGGCCAGACTTCATCTCATACTTCGGACATGTCAGAAGGGACTGTGGGATATAGCGCTGGAGAAGGATATCTTAGTTTGGTAAAGGAAAGGGTTGGAGAAAAAGAAGAAGACCCTAACGAGATGGATTGGCACAGTGGCAAAAGCGATGGGCAGAGGCACAGCAATGATTGTGAGGTTGGCCTAGGACTGGGCAGTGATTCATTCTGTTGTACATAATGTTGCTATGAGTTAGTATGACTCGATGGCACCCAACAACAAGAAAGCAATCAAACAAATGGGGTTTACCAAAAAAAAAAAAAAAAAGAACAAAATATACAATTCATTCTGGAGTTAAAAGAAAGAAAATTTAGGGAATGAATAAAAGAGACTACTAAGACAGTTTTCACTTTTTTGTGATGGGAAAGATAGCATCAAATGTGGGTGAAGTGCACACAGCTTAACCAAGGTAAGTGATATCGCTAAGAAGAGTACAAGAGAAAAGGACATTTTCAGAAAAGGATATGACAAATATAATTGTGCAACAACATCAACAACAACCAAAAAGTATGTGTGTGGCTACACAAATAAGTATATAGGTGATATATGAGGGGACTTCAAAAAGTTCACCGAAAAATGGAATTCAGAGATAGTGGAATTTTCCACAAACTATTTGAAGCCCTGTGTATATATAAGTATGAATGTTGTTGCTGTTAAGTGCCGTGGAGTCAGTTCCAACTCATAGAGACTGTATATGGTTCCCAAGGAGCGGCTGTAAAGTTTGAACTGCTGACCTTGTGGTACAACCTGACTTTGCAGTCCAGTGCTTTATCCCACGGTGCCACATATGGGTATATATATGTACACAGATAGGTATATGTACATACAGGTATACGAACACATGCATGTATATCCATATCTATAATAAATCACATAGGGGACATAGTTACGGATCGTCTTAGACATAACCAAATATCTTATGAGATGTCCCAGAGCATTCTGGGACAACTCAGTTCAATGACATGATATAGTTCATAAAGTATATGTTCTATATCCTAGTGTCATGAGTAATGACTGGGGTCTTCAAACCATACAAGTAGCTATCCAAGCTACATTCATTGGTTTCTATTAATCTGGAATAAAATAAACAAGGAAATCAAAGACTCAGAAGACTGTATACAGGACTAATACTTTACAAAACACAGCCTCATCTACCTGAAGACCAGAAAAATTAGATGATGCCCACCTACCACCACCAACCATTCTGACCAGGGCCACAACAGATGTATCAGTACAGTAAGGAAGAAAAAGGGGGAACAGAACTCAAATTCTTAAAATGTCCAAACTTACTGGACTGGTTGAAACTAGAAGACTTCCTCAGACCATCACCCTGAGATACTCTTTAAATCTTAAACCAAAATTATCATAGTAAATGGACTCATGAAATAAAGAATATCACTCACGACTAATGAGCTCCATTTAAAAATCACCTCATATATATGACAACACTGCTAAAAATTACGTAAAGCAAAGATGAGGAGTTATGGGGGCTGGGAAAATCAGTACATTAGAAATAAATGGTACAATCAGAATGGAATGAATGAGAATAATGATATGATGTGAAAAATGTAACCAGTATCATTGAGTAACTTGTGTTGTTGTTGTTGTTGTTAAGTGCCATCAAGTCGGCTCCGACCCATAGCAACCCTGTATGGTGTTTCCAAGGAGCAACTGGTGAGCTTGAACTGCTGACCTTGCAGTTCAAACGGCTTTGCAGTCTGGCGCATTAATGCACAGTGCCACATAACCAGTATCATTGAGTAACTTGTGTAGAAGGTGTTAAATGGAAATCTAATTTGCTGTATAAGCTTTCATCTTAACACAGTAATATATTTAAAATATATATAAAAGAGTTATGAAAATATATTCAGGGGATCTACATCATTCACATAACTAGCATTTCAGGATAACAGAAGAAGGAAAAGAGAGGGGATAAAATGCTCAAAGAAATGAGAGATGAGAAAGCTATAAACAGGAAATACTCTACCCTGAGAACTTCATAGATAAACATTCATAAGGAAATTTACACTAGAAACATGATCTATAATTCTTTCAAGGAGGTAATCTCTAAAGGAACAGGATGGGCAGTGAAATGATGAGAAGAAAACAGTTCATGGAACTTTTCACCCTATTATAATACCTGCAAAAGAGCATTGTTGGAAGAGCTGATCAGGCCAAGAGAACTACTGAAAAGAGAAAATTGTAAATCAAGAGAAATGAAATAGAGATCATGGGAATAAAAGAGAAAAGTCTAAGAAAATTCTCTACATTAGGTACTCAATAAATAGAAGAATTTGCATCTGAGGCTTAAATTCTCAGTTACCATCCCCATTGACCAGATATAATCAAAGCATGAGTAATAAGACTTTTATATATTCAACCCCAAGAAGTGGCTACGAAACCACCCAGTTCACACCCACAAGCTCAACAGCACTTAACAACAACAAAGCATGGCTATAAGGAGTCCTGGTAGCTTAGTGGATTACCAGCTAGACTGCTAACCACAAGGTCAGTAGTTCGAATCTGTAAAGTGCTCCTCTGGAGAAAAGAAGGCTTTCTGCTCCTGTAAAGATGTACACAGGCTCGGAGACCCTATACAGGGTCACTATGAGTCCAAACCAACTCAGTGGCACACAACCACCACCACCAACATGGCTATAAATAAGAAAATAGTAAACCTCATACACTGCTAGTGGGATTCTAAAATGGTATAGCAAATATGGAAAACAGTTTGCAATTACTCAACATGTTAAACATCAAGTTACCACATGACCAGACCAGAAGACTTGTGGGATGACATCAAGAACATCATACAGGAAGAAAGCAAAAAGTCATTAAGAAGACAAGAAAGAAGGAAAAGATCAAAATGGATGTCAGAAGAGACACTGAAACTTGCTCTCCAGTGTAGAGGTGCTAAAACAAAGGGAAGAAATGAGGAGGAACAAGAGCTGCACAGAAAATTTTCAAAGATCAGCTTGAGAAGATAAAGCCAAATATTACAACAAAATGTGCAAAGATCTGGAATCAGAAAATTCAAAAGGAAGAACATGCTCAGCATGATAGGGAGCTTTTCCATCTTCTCTTTCCACAGATGCAGTCCATCTGGCGAGGTCCATTTGTATAATCATCTCTTATGTCTAAAGAAGGTATTTGAAATGAACAAATCATTGATTTTGCAGGATCTATCATGCGATCTCCAGCATAATTTCTATCACCAAGGCCATATTTTCCAACTACTAATACCTTCTTTTTGCTCCCAACCTGTGCATTCTAATCACCATTAATGATCAATACATCTTGAATGCATGGTTGATCAATTTCAGATTGAAGACGTTGGTAGAATTTTTCTATTTCATCCTCACTGGCTTTAGCGGTTGTTGCATAAATTTGAGTAATAGTGGTATTAACTGGTTTTCCCTGTAGGCTCATGGATATTATCCTATCACAGAAAGTGTTGCACCTCATCACTGATCTGGATATGTTCTTTTTGATCATGAATGTAACACCATTCCTCTTCAATTTGTCATTCCTGGCATAGTAAACCATATGTTTTACTATGGTGGCCAATACCAGTTCATTTCAGCTCAGTAATGCCTAAGAAATTGATGTTTATGTGTTCCATATCATTTTTGACAATTTCTAATTTTTCTAGATTCATACTTTGTATATTCCATTTTCTGATTATTAATAGAAGTTTACAGCTGTTTCTCTTCATTTTGAGTTGTGCCCCATCAGCAAATGAAGGTCCCTCGGGTTTTTCTCCCATGGGCTTTACTCAACTCGCGTCACCACAGTCAACTTTATATTGAGGTGGCAGCTGTTTCCCAGTTGCATTCTGAGTTCCTTTCAATCTGAGGGGCTCATTTTCCAGCACTATATCTGACAGTGTTTCTCTCCTGTTCATAAGGTTTTCAGTGACTAAATATTCAGAAGTAGTTTGTCACTCCTTCTTCCTAGTCTGTCTTTGTCTGGAAGCTCATCTGAAACCTGTCCACCATGGGTAACCCTGTTGGTATTTAAAATACCGGTGGCATAGCTTCCAGAATCACAGCAACTCACAAGCCACCACAGTACGATAAACTGACAGACGAGTGATGGGGTACAGAAGTTAGGATTTACAAAATACATTGTTGTTGTTGTTGTTATTGTTAAGTGCTGTCTAGTTGATTCAACCCATAGCAACCTGGTATAGGGTTTCCAAAGATCAGCTGGTGAGCTTGAACCACCAATCTTGCAGTCTGACGCATTAGTCCACAGTGCTACACCAGGACTCCTACAATATACACTGGGGTGGGAGCACAATTCAATCTATAACAGGGTGGAAATAACTTAAATGTCCATCAATTTCACATATTGACCTTACTAACCAGATATACGGTATGTCAAGTTGAAAAGTAATGGTAATCATCAGAGCTTCCTTTGATTGATTCCATCGTATGTGCCATATGCATCAACTCCAACTCTCACCAGCCTTCAAGTACTCCCAATGTACAAATGGGAAACTGAAGTTCACTAAGGTTAAGTAACTTGATCAGGGTCACAAATTGGTGAAGGACAGATTTATGACCAGAAACCAGCTCTTTCTGACTCTTTGCTCAGGATGTTTTTCCAGAAGATCATATTCCTGATGTGTCTTTTTAAGCAGATAGAGAAGAAAGGAAAAACATCATATTCCTATTAATAAGCCAGGGCTTTGCTTACAAAAAGGGAAAAGAAAAGAAGGAAAAAAACAAAACAAAAAAATCAAATGCAACAGAAGGTGCATTTAGAAGGAAAGGTTATATATGACTTTGTATGATTCTTTACACCCTAGGGTGATAGGTGATTGGAAAATTAATGACAATATTCTAAGACATTTATAAAGCCTCTGGCACGAGGGCCTCAATAATAAAGGGGGATGCATTTAACCAGGGCAGTAAGATTCTAATCCTCTAAATATGATACATAGGAAATAAAAAAGATAAATGATCTTTCAATAAAAAGCTTCAAGGAGATTTCCCAGGTATAGATTTAAAAGCTGAACACAGACTTGGCCCTGATAGTACAACTAACTAAACTGTATGAATCAAGGGGAGAAATAGAATAAAAGGATATTTCCCAATCATAACTCCAGGTGACAGATACACTGATTATTCCATGGGGGTAATTTTGACTATTAGACAGGCTATAAAAAGATTTAGAGGGAATAAAATATACTCAAACTTTCCTTCCATTTCTCCAGAAACAAATGGCATAGTATAGAAGATAGACCTCCCATTGGCTCTCTCTCCTCAATCTTGATGATGCTAACCAATTTAGATCAAAACCAGCTGCAGTCAAGAATCTCTATACTCCCCCAGTCACTTAAGTCAAAATATTTATAAGAAAAATAATATCTAACATAAGACGGTGACGTGTTAAGATCAAATAAACTATCAAATGAAAATCTAAGTCTTCAAACTACAAAATGGAAGAAGTACTCTCTCTTACCGACCCTCTTGTTTCTCTCCATTAAAAGATATAGGAGTCAAATTATACAAGCTGAAGTCATGGACCCCAATAAACCAAACCCATTACCACTGACTAGATTATCATGCATAGCAACCCTAGAAGACAGAGTAGAACTGATCCTCAAGGGTTTCCAAGGCTGTAATCTTTATGGAAGAAGACCTAGTAACACTGTGGATTAAGTGCTGGGCTATTAACCACAAGGTTTCCAGTTCAAACTCTCTACCACTGATGCGAGAAAGATGAGGTTATCTGCTCCAATAGAGATTTATATCTCAGAAACCCTAGGGAGCAGTTAGTCTCAGTCCTACATAAGGCCAACACAATGGCAGTGGGCTGGAATTTTGACCAACATATACTGCCACATCTTTCTCCCATGGAGCCGATAGTAGGTTTGAACCACCAACCTTTCAGTTAGCAGCTGCATATTTAACCAGTGTGCCACCAGAACTCCTCTTGAATAACTTAATAATGAATACAATATAATCTTGTGTTTGAAAAATAGGATAAGATATTCCTTTCTTTGGCAAGAAATAGATATCTCTAACCACATGCAGTTACTAACCATTTTAGGCATTTGTATTATGGTGCCTACTGCAGAAATTAAGTTAAAAATGGACAAGAGATTAAGCAAGATAATGAGTGTGAAAGTCTTACATAATATAAATGGTAATAGCTAGTGTTTTTATTTTGAAAGACTGAAACAAACATGAGATACTATATTGAAGTCATTTGCTGGGTCAAAGCATGACAACTGTTGTGAGAAAACTTAAGATACTGAAGATCTCTGTTAATTTTTTTCCCTTGAGTATTGCAGAAAACTGCCATTCTTTGATTCACACCCAGAGAAGATTAATTCCTGTGGCTTGATAATTGTTGCTGAAAGGGAGACAAATAATAATTGGAGAAATTTTCAAATCCTTGATAGAACTAGAACTGAACAGGAAGCAATCTCCAAATATGACCTTTTCAAAGAGTGGGGGGAAAAAACAACACAAAAAACCCCACAGTGGATCTTGAAAACTCCTTGTGGAACTTAATTTCCAAAGTGGTTCCTACCATTTATTTAAGGAATTAATAGTTACTGGTAGGGGAGTTGAACGATTTTTGTGCTTTGTGAAATGGCTACAAGCCTCTGAATTTATTAGAGAGCTGTTACGGATTGAATTATGCTTCCAAAAATATATCTCGAAATCCCAACTCCTGTATGTGTCAATGTGATCCTGTTGTCCTCTTTGAAAAGCGGTGTTTTCTTTTGCTACATTAATGAGGTTGACCAGACTAGGGTGGACCCTAAACATAATCCCTTCTGTGTAGATCTTATCAAGAACACACAGAGAACGACACAACAAACACAGGGGCAACACAGATGCTATGTGATGCTGGAGGCAGAGGCACCCATAAGCCTAAGAATAATCACTGTCAGCAGCTACAAAAAGCTAACACACACACAGAAGGACCTTCCCCTAGAGCTGACACCCTGAACTTGGACTTCTCTCCACCTAAACTGTGAGAAAATAAACCATGTTGTGGTTTTTGTTGTTGTTGTTATGAAAGTACTAGGTAAGCAAGATGGAAGCAAAAGCTGATTTGACCTTTCTAGTTCTACAATAACACATGAATATCTTACTCTGATGCCCCTAACTCTTGTCTGCATAAACAAAGAAGAAAAGTTCTTAAGGGCTATGATGATAAATTTTATGTGAACTTGCCTACTTGTTTGATCAAACATGAGTAGTCTAGCTGTAGTTATGTATTAGTTATACACAATGAAATCAGTTGGCTTTAAGAAAAACAGATTACCTTCTATAATGTGGGTGTCTTAGCCAAGCAATTGAAAAACCTTAAGAAAGGAAGTTTCCCTACCTCAAGACTATCAATATCCACCTCTTTGTCTGCCTCCTGATGGTTGTTGTTAAGTGCTGTGGAGTCTGACTTATAGTAACCCTGTATGGGGTTTCCAAGGAACAGGTGGTGGCTATGAACCACCGATCTTGTGGTTAACAGTCAAGTGCTTATCCTACAGCGCCATACCAGATACTGTCTATAATAATCAATGGTTCTGCTTCTCTAGAGAACCTCAACTAAGGCAGGGATTTATTTAGTTCAAAGATACCCAAGTACATAAATTAGGGGAACTACATCTTTACAGTTTCTGTATCCATTAATATTTTCCCCATAGAATCCTTCAATATTGTAAGTCAAGGCCTGCATTTTTTTTTTTTTTCTTCCGTTCTTTCAGCTTGAGAAATGCTGAGCATGTTCTTACCTTTTGGTTTTCTACCTGCAAGTCTTTTTGCACATTTCATAATAATACCTGAGTCTGTCTTATTGAGCCATCCTTTGAAATTTTTTATTCAGTTTGTTTTTCTCATTTCTTCCATTTGCTTTAGTATCTCTACAAGGGAGAGGAAGTTTCAGAATCTCTTCTGCCCATTTTGGTATTTTCCTTCTTGTCTTTTTAATGATCTTTTAATTTCTTCCTGTATGATGTTCTTGATGTCATCCCACAACTCTTCTGGTCTTCGGTCATTAGTATCCAATTCATCAACTCTTGAATTATTTTTAAATTCAAGTGGGATATATTCAAGGTCATATTTTGGCTCTCATGGATTTGTTTTAATTTTCTTCAGCTTCAATCTGAACTGGTATATAAGCAATTGATGGTCTGTTCCACAGGCTGCCCCTTCCCTTGTTTTGGCTGATAATATGTTGTGTTTCCACCATCTGGTCCTATAGATGTAGACAATCTGATTTCTGTGTGTTCCATCTGGTGAGAGTCATGTGTATAGTCAAATACTGTTTTAAAAAGGCATTTGCAATGAAGAAGTCATTGGTCTTGCAAAATTCTATCATGGGATATCCAGCATAGCTTCTATCACCAAGGTCATATTTTCCCACTACTGATACTTCCTCTTTGTTTCCAATCTTTGCATTTGAATCACCAGTAATTATGTATATACCTTGATTGCATGTTTGATCAATTTCACACTGAAGAAGTTGTTTGTAGTGGTGGTTATGTGCCATGGAGTCAGTTCCAACTCACAGCAACCCTGTACAGGGTTTCCAAGGCTGTAAATCTTTATGGAAGCAGAAAGTCTCATCTTTCTCCCGCGGAATAGCTGGTGGTTTCGAACTGCTAACTTTGAGGTTCGCAGCCTTATTCGTAACCACTATGCCTCCAGAGCTCCTTGAAGAAGTTGGTAGAATTCTTCAATTTCATTTTCACTGGCTTTACTTCTTGTTGTGCAAATTTGCATAATAGTGGTATTAACTGGTCTTCCTTATGTGTATGGATATTATCCAATCACAGTCAGATTATTATTCATTCCTCTTCAATTTGTCATTCCCAGCATAGTTAACCATGATTGTCAGATTCAAAATGGTCAATATCAGTCCATTTCAGCTCTCTAATGATTAGTGTATCAACCTTTATACATTCCATTTCATTTGTGGCAACTTCCAATTTTCCTAGATACATACTTAGCACATTTCATGTTTTGATTATTAATGGATGTTTACAGCTGTTTTTCCTCATTTTGAGTATTGCCCTATCTATCAATGAAGGTCCCTAAAGCTTTACACCATTCAGGTCATCACAGTCAATTCTATTTTGAGGAAGCAGTTCTTCCCCAATCATATTTTGAGTGCCTTCCAACCTGAGGGGATCATCTTCCAGCACTATATTTGACAATATTCTGGTGCTATTCATAACGTTTTAATACTCAATATTCTGGAACTATCTGACAGTGTTCCACTGCTATTTATAAAGTTTTCAGTGGGTAAACATTTAGAAGTAGCCCATTTCTCCTTCTTCCTAGTCTGTTTTAGTCTAGTAGTTCAACTGAAACCTGTCTACTACAGGTGACACTGTTGGTGTTTAAAATACCAGTGGCATAGCTTCCAGCATCACAGCAACATGCAAGCAGCAACACAGCAAGTACAACAAACTGACAGTTTAGTGATGGATCCAGTATCAACTCTCATAGAAGTAGCAGTCAAGAAAACAAACAACATATTGAACTAGGTAAATCTGCTGCACAAGGCCTCTTTAAAGTGCTCAAGAGCAAAGATGTCAGTTTGAGGATTAAGGTGTGCCTGACACAAGTAATGGTATTTTCAAGTCTCATATGCATGCAAAAGATGGACCATAAATAAGGAAGACTATAGAACTGACGCTTTTGAATTACGATGTTGGAGAAGACTATTGGAAGGGCCATGGACTGACGAACAAACTGTACTGGAAGACATACAACCAGAATGTTGCTTAGAAATCAGGCCGGCAAGACGTCATCTCATACATTGGACATATTATCAGGAAGGACCAGTTCCTGGAGAAGGACATTATGCTTGGCAAAGTGAAGAGTCAACAGAAAAGAAGACTCCCAACAAGGTGGATTGGCAAAGTGGCTGCAGCAACAGGCTCAACTGTAACAAGGATTGGCAGGATGGCACAGAACCAGGCAAGGTTCCTTTGAGTGGGAACTGACTTGACGGCCCCGAACACAGCTTTATATTTTAGAGAAAATGTTCAAAACCTCGAATAAGCATAGGAAGTAAGCACAATATCTCTGTTAACCTGAGGAAAATATAACTTGCAACTAAGACAAGAAAGGAAGAGGCTAGCATTTGATTAAAAATTATTTCTTCATCTGAGGAACTGGAAGTATTTTTTAAATAAGAAAAAACAATAAAGATAAAAAAAAACTGAGATTTGAATATAAACCCAAGTTTTATTTTTAAAGAGTTTACCTATCCTGTGTTAAGTGAAATGAATGACCTGAAAAAGCCCAATACAAATGAACATCAATCAGAGCCATGATAATTTTTCAGATGTGCCATCCTACTAAAATAATTCAACAGTACAGAAAACGTGTGTTCAATATTTTATTTGAAACCTTAGCCAAGTATCAACAGGTACTGCTGTTGTTAATTGCTGTGGAGTTAAGTAGATTCCAACTAATAGCGACTGTGCATAGTTTTCCGAGGCTGTGTAAGCACCGTGGAGTCGGTTCCGACTCATAGTGATCCTGCACAGGGTTTCCGAGGCTGCAAATCTTTATGGGAGAAGAACGCCTCATCTTTCTCCCCGTGGAACAGCTGGTAGTTTCAAACTGCCAACCTTGAGGTTAGCACTCCGATTCATAACCACTATGCTACCAGAGCTCCTTTCAACAGGTGTAGCTGTCTCTAAAACATAGCCATAGAAATATGAGCACAGAATGATCTGTTGCATAGAATCCAAATGTATACAATAGTAATTCAATTATTAAGGCACTTGATCACTGTTGAATTTTCTGATGCCAAGCCTTTAAAAATCACTAGCATACAAGGGAGCTTCAAAAAGTTTGTAGAAACATTTCTAGTATCATTTCATTCCATTTATCATGAACTTCTGAAGCTCCCTCTTATTTGTACTAATTTGCTCAATTCTTGATTAGAGAGTGTGATAAGGCTCAGTCCACTGTTAATTGTTTTTGTTTGTTTGGCAAAAGTGAGGGGATGCTGCAATTTGGCAAGGTTTACAAATGAATGCTCTAGTACAGGAAATGGGATCCCTCCCTTAGCTGTTTCGTTTTTGCAGGAGAGCAAATTCAGGACAGGTGCCTGAGTTTTCTAGAGTTGCTAGACATACCACAAATGGGTGGTTTTAATGAACAAAAATTTGTATTTTCACAATTTAGGAGGCTACAAGACCAATTTCAGGGCACTGTTGCTGCTGTTAAGTGCTGTCAATTCAATTCTGATTCATAGGGGTCCTGTGTAGGGAAGCCGAGGAGCAGCTGGTGGGTTTGAACCCCTGACCTTGTGGTTAGCAGTCCAATGCTTATCCTACAGCGTCACACCAGGAAAAGGTCTCTTTCAATGTTGGCTCAGGTCCTGACTCTTCTCAGCTTCAGTTCCTCAGTTCCTTGGTTGTCTTCATAAGGCATGCTCCACCAGTAGTGCTTCCTTCTCTGTGCATACTCTGCTCTGTATGTATCTCAAAAAGGAACACTGATGTGTTCTTATTAACATTACAAAGAAATGCCTGTTCCAAAATGGGATTACAGCCACAGACGTTAAGGATGAGGATTTGCAACACAAAATGCTGGGGTACACAATTAATCCATAACTCTAAAGGAATGGGCTCTTTCAACCTTTCTGACAGTCACTGGCAACAATGACAAAGGTTTCTATGTATTTCCAGGACAATCATACCAGTTTTCTATAAAAGGTCATATAAATTCCTAGGTGGCTCTAACTAAAAAGTTACCTAAATTCAAATTTAATCTAAGGTGTGGCACTGTGAGTTAATGCGCTAGACTTCAAAGCAGTTTGAACTACAAGGTTGGTGATTCAAGCTCACCAGCTGCTCCTTGGAAACCCTATACAGGGTCACTATGGGTTGGAACCGACACGATGTCACTTCACAACAACAATTGGTCCAGTGCAGGCTGTTCACTTCCCATTCTCACTTCTCAGAGTTTAAAGATTCCATCTCAGTTAACTGGAGAAGGAAACAATAAAGAAAATAAATAGAAGATAAATGTCTTTACATTTATTACCTTCTTAGGGGAAAGAAAAGACAGAAAGAAAAGGCTTACTTAAAATATAAAAAGGTTTTCCCTGGTGACATTTGTTTTGGTAGATTAGTTTTTAATTGATGTTTTTAGAAAAAGTCTCCCATTTGATTAAACTGTGGAAGCAGAGCTACAAAAGGCAACACCCTAACATCTGTGAAATTTGAATATGAAAAGGAAAACAACCCAATCATCATCACAATCTAATTTTAGAACAGAGGGGTGGTGGTGACATTTCTTTTTTCTCAGAGTGTCAGGCATTGGGGATAACATTTTGAATTAAGGTCCTGCTCTAGACTCTCAATATTGGAAGGGCATAAAATAATCAAATTCTATTTTTGGCATATCAAATTATCAAAGATTTTCTTTTTAATATTGTTCGGCATGGGTACAAGTAGTGCAGATGCAGAAAGTTGTCCATCAGTGTGGTAGGAATGGTTATGATCGTTACAAAGACGGATTTGAGCCTTTTAAAAGTTTCCAACTTTTTCTCCAATATCTATCTTCTAGAAATGGAAAAGGGAGGGAAAATTTTCATAAAACCATATTCTGTTCTTTATAATAGTTAAAATCCAGATATTCAACAATAGAACAACCAAATCAATTTTGGCATATCCATGTATTTTTTTTTAAATAAGCCATGCACTTATTATACTGTTGAATAGGAAAATTAATAACAGGCAGCTCACTTTGATTTTACAGGTTTTGTTATATGTGAAACGAATATTAACTATAAAAAGTCTCCCTCCCTCCCTCTCTCTCTCTCTCTCTCTCTCTCTCTCCCCTCTTCTCTCACTAAGCCTCATTGTACCTGCCTTTATTGAGTCATTTGCTTTTTTTGTAATCACAATCCTATATGCATAAGGAAAAACTGCTCAGAATAAGCCTTTATGTTTACATGTCAATGAATTATTACTATTTTTAACATTGTTGTTAAGTGCCGTCAATCCGATTCTGACCCACAGTGATCCTGTATAGGGTTTCCAAGGAGCATCTATCTGGTGAGCTTGAACTGCCGACCTTACAATTCAAACACCTTTGCAGTCTGGTGCATTAACACATAGCCAACATTTATTGAGGGCCACTTGGCCTTCACAAGAACCCTAAGAAATAAATTCTCTTATTATTAGTTCCATTTTACTGACAGAAAAGACAATTCAGCTGCTTGCCCCAAGTCACAAGCTGTAAAGTGATGGTGCTGGTGAAGCTAGTTAGGTTGAAGAAGTCCTACCCAGACTTGGGGCACCTTGAGTTTGGTAACAAATTCAGTTGAGTCAGTAGGGATACCTGGAGGCTCTAAGAAAGAAAGAAACAAACAAACAAAACCCTAATATTTATAGATGATCACAAGGCCTAATATTCTGCTTAAAGGCCTGGAAAAGATAATTGTCCTATTCACCCCAAACTGTGCTGAACAATGAACCAAACATCAAGCGCTAAAACCTGTTTTATAGAAAATCATACTCCCATAGCCTAAGGTCAAAGATATGCAAGAATGATCTCCAGACCACCCCATAATAAGTGATGTCAAGAATCTCAGACACCCTTGCTGTCAGTTCCATCTTAAAGAAAGGTTGTGCACGCCAACTCCCCACCTATATCAAACCCATGCATGCTTTGTCTTAACCCCTTGTTGTTGTTATTTTGTTAGGTGCCATTGAGTCGGTACCAACTCATAGTGACCTATGCATAGCAGAACAAAACACTGCCTGATCCTGGACCAACCTCACTACTGTTGCCAAGCTTGAGTCCATGGATGCTGCCACTTGGCCAATCTATCTCTTGGGGGTCTTCCTCTTTTACTCTGACCCTCCACCTTAACAAACATGATGTCCTTCTCCAGTGACTGGTCCCTCCTAATCCCTTCTAGTTTTGGAAAATCCTCCCCTTTTCTTGAGAAACCTAGCCCCAATATCATAACAGTGCTGTCCAGTTGGTTCAGATTTATAGCAACCCATACAGGGTTTCCAAGGAGCATCTGGTAGGTTTGAAACCTTGAGGTTAGCAATCAAGTGATTATAAATGAAAATACATTTGAACAAATCTGGTGAGATTCTGGTCTCCCACTGACTCCATCTTTGCTTTTGATCAACATCAAATAAAGCTCTGTTCAACTGCTAACTCCGTCATTTCTAATTCTTTCCAGTACTAACAGCTAGAACCCTAATATGAGGGGTCCGGTGACAGTGAGATACTATGGTACCTTGAATTTCCTTGATACAGCTTTTCTATCCAACATCTTAATTCCTACCCAATGACTGGGTGGGACCATGAATACAGGGTATACAGGACTCTAATGCACAGGATTAGTTCGTTTTGCCATCATGCTAGGTTCAAAAAGAGTATCTCAGAAGCAGGAACAGAGGATCCCAGTAGGGAACCATCCAGAAAGAAGAACAAGAGTGGAGCACAAGATCCCTACCTAGACAAGTGGCAGAGATGGCAGCATCATGGTGAGACAGACAAGCTGTGGGTTTCTAGGCCCACGGGCTGAGTAAAGCTAAGTGCCTATGGGCAGGAGGCTGGTTTGCAGGATGTGCCCTTTGAGCATTCACAGACTGGCTAAAAGAGCTTTGTGACCCTTGCTGGAGCAGGGCCTGCAAAGAAGAGGCGTCCAATTAGAAAATCGCTGCCTCCCAAGTTGCTTCTGAGCCATAATTGTACCCTGTTCACTTCGCTAACAAACTCTATAATCATGAGTACAGATATGAGTTGTGTGTGACCATTACAGGGGATTATTAAACCTGCAGGTGAAGTAGAGAGTGCTGTGGACGGATGGCTGGTGTCCAAATACAGTAAAGGAGGTTGTAGGGTGGAAGCATGGCTGACCTCTGTTTCATAGAACTCTGGATTGGGATAGTTTTGAGTTTGATTCTCCTTCCCTCTTGTGAAGCCAGGGCCCCATGCGGTTTTTGAGAAACCAAAGAAGCAATCTAGCTCCTGAGCCCAAATCTTCAGCATATACTATATACTGTACTGTATACTGGATTGTACCAGTATGTTACTTTATTTTTCAAATGTAATACTTGATTCTATTTTATAATCTTTCTTTCTTTTTAAGAATTTTTTTTTTTTTGCCTCCATATCTCTGTTTTTCTTTTAGGAGAAATAGCTTTCCCTGCTCTCAATTTCAACAGCATTTCCACTTCACAAAAAGGAGTTTGAAATTTCTCTTTGTTTTCTATTCTCTGGAACAGTGAAACATAGCATTGTAATAATTTGTTTGTTAAAGGTTTGGTAGAATTTTACTATAAACCTAGGGGAGGAGGAAGGGAAAGTAGCTTTTTGACAACTTTCTTTTTTTCATCAATAATAATTATTCTTTCAGATTTTCTGTTTTCTGTGACTAGCCATAGTCACATATTTTCCATTTCATTAAAAAAATATATTAATAGTTAGACTTTTCCAGACTCTTATTAGGAAAAATAGAAAGAAGGAGTTTTAAAAGGAAAATCACATTAAAGTTTCTTATACTTAGATAATATCATTAAAAAGCAAGGCACTATCTGGTATGTCTTGGGGGCAGGGTGGTTATACTGAAGTATAATTTATGTGCAATAAGATTTACCTGTATGTAATATACAATCAAATGATTTTTAGTTTATTTATAAAGTAATGCAATCTTTACCACAACCAATTCTAGAACATTCCCATCATCCTAAAATAATTCTTCATGCCCATTTTTAGTTAACCCCCTAGATTAATTAAACCTCTAGAACCTACATTTAAAAAAAAATAGTAAGACTATATATATAACCTTAGTACATAGTAGCAGATATGTTTGTTTCATATGGATCGAATGAGGGAGTAGAGTCAAATATTAGATGTAATGCATATAATTTTACTATTTTGCATTAAAAGATAAAGCAAAGCTTATTTACTTTTAAGAAATTAATTAGGGGCCAGTACACAAATTGCATAATTCTCTTATTGCTCATTCTAGCTAGTTGCTTATTTCCAGAATAAACTAATAACACGGTTGTTCTCAGGTCCCTGGATGGCACTCCACTACTAACCTAAAGCTTGATGGTTCAAACCCACCCAGTAGTACCAAAGGAGAAAGGTTTGGCAATCTGCTTGTTGACTGAGTTTTGTTGATCCTATTTGTTATTGCTGTTAAATGCCAAGGAGTCAGTTCCGAGTCTTAGTGGCCTTGTGTAGGGTTTCAGAGGCTTTAAATCTTTGCATGAGCAAAAAGCCTCATCTTTCTCCCACAGAGTGGCTAGTGAACTTGAACCACCGAACTTGTGGTTTGCAGTCCAATGTTTATCATATTGAGCCACTGTGTTCTCATGGACTCTATTACAGCCTAGAAAAAGCTGTGGAGTCATTCCATTCTGTCATACATTTTATCATGAGCCAGAATCAACTCAATGGCAACAGGTTTGCTTTTTAAATGGTTATTTGAATTTCCCTGTGTTCACTACTGAAGCTACCATAAGCAAGCATTCTTAACAGCGCCACTGGTAGCAAGCAATAGGAAGCATATACTAACATAAGATCATAATAATACCCATCCTGCCTCCAGAAATGTCAGAAAGTACCTTGTTTCATAATCATCTTGTTTAAGTATGTTGTTGTTAAGTCCATCAAGTCAGTTCTGACACATAGCGACCCTGTATAGGGTTTTCAAGGCGTGGCTGGTGAGCTTGAACCGCTGACTTGTGGTTCAAACTAACCTTGCAGTGCAGCGCATTAACCCACAGCAACTTTTTTTCTTTTGTTGTTGTTGTTAAGTGCCGTCAATCCGATTCTGACCCACAGTGATCCTGTATAGGGTTTCCAAGGAGCATCTATCTGGTGAGCTTGAACTGCCGACCTTACAATTCAAACACCTTTGCAGTCTGGTGCATTAACACATAGCCAACATTTATTGAGGGCCACTTGGCCTTCACAAGAACCCTAAGAAATAAATTCTCTTATTATTAGTTCCATTTTACTGACAGAAAAGACAATTCAGCTGCTTGCCCCAAGTCACAAGCTGTAAAGTGATGGTGCTGGTGAAGCTAGTTAGGTTGAAGAAGTCCTACCCAGACTTGGGGCACCTTGAGTTTGGTAACAAATTCAGTTGAGTCAGTAGGGATACCTGGAGGCTCTAAGAAAGAAAGAAACAAACAAACAAAACCCTAATATTTATAGATGATCACAAGGCCTAATATTCTGCTTAAAGGCCTGGAAAAGATAATTGTCCTATTCACCCCAAACTGTGCTGAACAATGAACCAAACATCAAGCGCTAAAACCTGTTTTATAGAAAATCATACTCCCATAGCCTAAGGTCAAAGATATGCAAGAATGATCTCCAGACCACCCCATAATAAGTGATGTCAAGAATCTCAGACACCCTTGCTGTCAGTTCCATCTTAAAGAAAGGTTGTGCACGCCAACTCCCCACCTATATCAAACCCATGCATGCTTTGTCTTAAC
>NW_006408673.1:6909963-6913288 GCF_000296735.1 Chrysochloris asiatica
AGCGCCACACCAGCAGTCCTTTCTTTCTTTTAAATGCCTTCAATTTTTCCTAATGAGAGTCTGGAAAAGTTTAGCTATTTCTGAATTGGACAGAGTGTTTTACCCATAATGTTCAAGAGTTTAGTGCTTAATAATAATCACAACTGAATAAAGACCAGCTAGTATACCATATTTTTATTACATAAACAACAACGTTCATTACATTTTGGCAAGCCAGATCAATTCCCTAGTATAATAGTCTCCTGTGTGCACTATAGGCACAAGTGCATTATTTTTGTATACACATTATATGTGAAAGTATGGCATTTTTAATTTTGTTGTTGTTACATACCGTCCAGTTGATTCCAACCAATAACAACCCTGTGTAGGGCTTCCAAGGAGCAGCTGGTGAGCTTGAACCGCTGACCTTGCAGTTCAAATGGCTTTGCAGTCTGGCACACGAACCCACAGCGCCACATCAGGCGCTGAATAAAGATTTCTCTAACTAGGAAGCATTCAGGTCATATGATGCCATGTAATTTCTGATTCTTGAACTTTAAGCAAAAGATTAAAGTTAATTTAAGAAGGAAATACTTTTACATGTTCAAACATGCAAAATCCAATCAAGAGCATTTTTACATTTAAAATGGCGGGGTGGGGTGGGGTGGAGTGGGAACTGCTTTGTACATTGGGTTATTCTTCTAGTGATAAGGGTCAACTGAAAACCAGCACGTGGAAAAGTAGAAAAAGCATGGACTTTGGAACTGTGAAGGCCTGGGTTCAAATCTCAGGTCTGCCAACCATACGGTGAGGGTCCATCTTTCTCTCTTTTCCTCTCTCTCCCTCATCCCTGCCTATATCTCCCCTGCAAAGTCAAAAACAAAAATCAAAAATAAACAAAAGATAAACAAATCACTTTGGAGGAAACATCCCCTCAAGATTCTTTTTTTGTTTTTAATGCTTTATTGCGAATTATGTGATAATTTACATGGGAGGACAGTAGTTTCACATTGATCCCATCTTATATCGTTTCCTTGCCATGGTTACAATCCCCTCCATGCATCATCCACCAACCAAAGGGTATACCTCACAAGCCTGTCCTCCCCCTAGAAGTCCGCACACAGCCCCTCTCCCTCTCTGGGTCTCAAGTCCCCAGCCACTCCATCTCTCCACATTATCATCTCTGCCTCCATCTCTGGCATCACTGCTTCTCTAGGTAGGGTTCCCTTGATGGTCCCAGAGACCTCTGCTCCTAGACTGCGAAGTTAATTGCTCTCCTCCCTTTGTCACAAAAGGTCTACCTTTACATTTCCAGCCCTTACAATCAGTCCTGATAACAATTATTTGCTATTGTATCGCAAGAGACCCATCCGCATCTCCTTTCACCAGCCCTGCCTAGACAGATTGGATACTACTCAGTGGAGATTCTACCTTGCTCCACGCCCTCTGGATCTAGGTTCTCTCTTGAAAGCTTGTAAGCCAGTCACTTCTTGCCTCTGCAGTGCACTCATTCTAGGTAGCCAATGTCCAAGTTGCCCATCCTTGACCTCTCTGTGTGTGGAGGGGGTGGGAATGATCAAGATTCTTTTTTAAGTGAATTTATACTGCTTTTAATTTTATTTTTTTACTTCAGGAACAAACGCAACTAAATTAAGCTGCTCCCTTGTCAACTCAACATCCTTGTGGGCCATCTGTTACTTTTCTATCATCTTCTCCTTAAAGACATCAAGTGAGCCTCAAAAACATTTAAGTGCATATTGTATGATTGCTTTGAGTTTTAAACAGATGTGTACTTACATGAATGTCAGACGACAAAGCACTCAAGTGTGTGCTGACAAGTACAAATTCACAATAAAGGAATACAAAACACATGTATACATATACTCCCATACCCCTCATCCAATATGTATAATTATTCATATCCATAAAAGTTCCAACACTAAAAAATATTTTGTTTGTTCAATAAAATAATTAATATTTGGCTCTTCTAGGTTCATATCTAAGATTTGTTTTCAAAACTTTTTCTGGAAAAAGCATTAGAAAGTTGTCAAAGCCTTGGTAAAGACAACACTTATAACTGGAGGGAGTACAGAAAAATAAGATTCTATATAAAATAAGCATGAAGAAATAAAAATCATATTGAAGCACTACTAAAAACTGTTGTTGTTGTTAAGTGCTGTTGAGTCAGTTCCAACTCATCGTAACCCTGTACAGGGTTTCTAAGGAGTTACTGATGAGTTTGAACTGCCAATCTTATGGTTCAAGCTGACCTTGCAATCCAGTGCTTATCCCATAGCACCATACCAATACTCTTACTACTAAAAATACACAATAAAAGAATTAAAGCCTCGGAAACCCTACATAGGGTTGGAACAGATTCAAGGTACTTCACAAAATGGTCCAAGTGCAACTTTTTGTTGTGTATATTAAAAATCATTTACGTTGTTAAAAAATCATTTACTTTTAAGAACCGAAAAAGATCTGGAAGTTTGATTACTGACTAAAATTTCCCCTCCAATTAATCACCAGTAGTCCACAACTGAATTAAAATAAAATCTAAAATCAGTACAGCATGAGGGTTCACTTGGTGTTGCTGTTAAGTGCCATCAAGTTGGTTCTCACTCATAGGGACCCTGAATAGGGTTTCCAAGAAGCAACTGGTGGATTTGAACTCTTGATCTTGTGGTTATCAGTCCACTACTTATCCTATAGTGTCATACTAGGACTCTGAGTGTTCACTAGAGAACTTGAAATCTTTGCAAGCTTGCTATTAAACAAAGACAAAGCAATTTGGAACAACAACAATGAAAGAAAGAAAGAAAAGCAGAAATCAGATCTGTCCAATGATATTCTGATGACTACCATTACTCTCCATCTCTGCCTCCATCTGTTTCCTTTCCTCTAATTACTAAGCTAAAACCATACATGTTAAACTGAATCTTGACTTAGAATTTAGAGAAGCATAAAAATTCCATTCCTGAATAAGAGATAAGAATGAAACATCTTATTTTTCTTATTGACCAGTTTCAGTTATTCTCCCCAAATTTGGCTAAATTGTTTTCTTCAAATATGGCACTGCAGAATAAGCACTCGATCATAAAGTCGGTTTGAGCCGCAAGGTTGGCAGTTCAAAGTCACCAGTCACTCCTTGGAAATGCTATATAGGGTCGCTATGGGTCAGAACCAACTCGATGGTGCTTAACAATAATAGTCCTATCAGTTGGTCAAAACGGAGGACAAAAAGATAAATAACCAGTAAGATTGAGGGTGTGAGATAATGGATGCTCTCAATTACAATAAATTGATGCCACCTTTTTGGAGGACAATTGTTGTTGTTGTTGTTGTT
>NW_006408673.1:6914198-6933114 GCF_000296735.1 Chrysochloris asiatica
ACCCATCTGTATTTCATTTCATCAGCTCTGCCTAGACAGACTGGATAGTTCTCACTGGAGAGTCTGCCTTCCTCCATGCCCCCAGCTCTAGGTTCCCTCTTGAAAGCTTGTAAGCCAGTCACTTCTTGCCTTTGTAGTCCCCGCCTGGGTCAGGTGCTTTTAAAACACACATGGTCTTTTCTTTAGTAATCCCATGCCAAAGCAATTCATGTCAGAGCAATTGCACCAGTGTGTGAAATGCAAAGAGTGTAAATATTTATTGCAGCATTACCTATAATAAGAAACAAAGGAAGTTCAAATGTCCATTCTAATTTTAAAGTTATGCTACTTCTGTATTGTGGAATGTTATGTAATCATCCCGTATCTATGAGGGGGGTTCGAAAAGCTTGTGGGAAATGGGATTAAAAGATAATGGAAACTTTTCATGAACTTTTGAAGCTCCCTTGAGACTCTTTCCATTTTAATCAGTGGTAGAAATATATATGTGCACAGATATCTATATAAAGACCCTATACACAATACATATATATACATATTTACGTACAGAGATGGGGGAAAGACAGAGTGAGGGAGAAAGAAAAGACGCACACAAAACAATCCAGGAGGTGCTACAAATAGGGCAGACGAGAAAGGAAACCTAACTTTACTTCATACACTTCTCTACTGTTTAAATTTTTTTATCAGTTATGAAAAAACAAACAACCTATCCGCCAACCATATATTTTACTCAGTAAGCAGCAGCAGAAGAGAAACAGGCCTATTAATATTTTAATAACTATTAATCTAGATGTCTTTCCATTTGCCTGCCTGAGTCTATCACATGTAGATTTTGTGAACCAAATGGAAAAGTGAGGCTGAAGGTCTGGTTGTACTGACGGCCAGTTGAGTAATAGTCAGCAAAGAATGCCAACAAATGACTATTTAAGTAGCCCTGCATATCCCTATCTGAAGAACTTGAGAAAGAGAAAGAGAGGAGGTCACAGACCTCTCTGATTGCTCCTCATACATCTACTCCTCTCCCTCCTCCACAATAACTGCCTTTCTTGCATAATCTGCCTTCAGGACTGAAGAACCTTTCTATCCAATCTCAGGATGCTATTCCTATGGTCTTCTGTAAGACTTCTACCACCTGAGTTTTAAGCACCCCACCATCCCATCCATGTATTATCTTTCTTGCTCACTGATGATAGCAAGTATGACAATTCCAATACTATTTTAACCCCATTAGGCCTTGCAACTCAATGATCTTATCTCTTTTTAACTCTCTGTTCTTGTTGCTGTTAGTTGCCGCTGGGTCGAAGACTCCATGCATGCGCAGTAAAACTGCTCCATCGGGTTTTCAAGGTGGTGATCTTTCTAAAGTAAATCAGCAGGCCTGTCTTCTGCGGAACCTCTGGATGGGTCTGAACAGCCAACTTTTTGGCTAGTAGTTAAAGTGCATCCATTTGTCCAATCAGGAACATCTTTTACTCTCTTCATCTCTTTATTTCTTTCTTCTCACTTTTCAGGCTTAAGTTCCTGGTTAGTCATTATAATGACTCCCTAAGAAAACCACACCCTCTTTAAAGCCAACCATCTGGCTTGGCTGTATCTCCACTCATGAGCACTGATGAACACACATATGTGTTGATTTTACTTTAAATTCCGTGGGACCTTTCCTGTTGTCCAGCTGTCACACTGTATTTTCTGATTACATTCATTTCTCTTGCTCCAAGGTGACTAATTCACTCTTCCTTAAACTGTCCAACACCTCCACAATCATCCTCACTCTCAGTGGATGAGTTGTTTACTATTTTATCTAGGAGAGAAACAACCAACCAGCAGAGAACTTCCACCACATCTCGTACTTAGTAGCATCTGTGCCACACACTTGCATTTTCCCCTGTTGTATCATAAAGACTCCAATCTAAGCATTCTTAGCCACTAATTGGTGGGGATAGATCCCGTGCTCTCCTGTCTGTTGAAGGACACTACTTCTGCAATATTCCCACTTTCTCTCCTGTATCATCAATTTCTTTCTTCACTGTATAATTCCATTAGCACACAAACATGATGTAATTTCTCCTATCTTAAAACAACAAAAACCTCTGCCACCCATCTTCTGCCAGCTGTTTCTCTTTAAAGAAAAGCTACTTTTAAAAAATTATCAAAACTTGTTATCCACAATACCTCCCCTCTTACTCTCTCTTGAACCCATTCCATGATACGGATAGTAAGTCGTCAGCTGCACTTGGCAGCAGATCCCTCTTTGCCCTTTTGCAACACTTTTCCTACTTGGCTTCTAGAATGTCCTTCTCAGTTCTCCACCCACTTCACTGCTAGCCAACTGATCCCTGTTTATCTCTTACTGGTCCCTGTTTGTCTCATTTAAACTTTGAGAAGCATAAGACCTCACAGTGGGCTCTATCTCTGCTCATTTCTAGTTGTTAAATGCTGTCGAGTGAGTTCCAACTCATAGCAACCCTATATAGGGTTTCTGAGGAGTTGCTGATGAGTCTAAGATGCTGACCTTGAGGTGAGCAGTCCAGTGCTTATCCTACAGTGCTACACCAGGACCTCAAGCTGATCTCTAAGTGATCTTATCTTGTCTCTAACATGTCGATTATATCTTACTCTCATTCTTCAGTTTGGACCAGTCTCCTGGTTTCAGATTCATATATTCAACTTCCTACGTAACATCTCAACTGGACATCTAATAGGAATCTCAAAGTTACCATACCTACAAGTGCACTCCTAATCTCCTCTGAAAAGCCTGTTCCTCCTGCAGTATTCCCCATCTCAGGCAATCTTGAGTCATCCTTGACTCTTCTCTTTCTCTTACAGCACACTTCCAATCCATCAGCAGATCCCACTGATTCCACTTTCAAAATGGAACCGGAACCTGCCACTTCTCACCACTTCAGCCTCCACAACTCTGTTCCAAGGCCACCCTCACCTCTTGTCCAGATGATTACAATAGTTTTCTAACTGGACTCCCTGCTTCTACCCTCTCCACCATTCTCAACCCAGTAGACATTTAAACAAAGTCAGATCCAAAGCTTTCCACTGCACTAGGAATAAAAGTACGTCGTCACAATGACCCACAAAGACCTACGTGATCTGAACCCCATTCCCTGTCTGACCTCATGTCTTCACCCAGCTTCAGTTGTGATGTTTCTCAGATGCTCCATATACAATCTCTGCCTCAGGGCCTTTGTATCTGCTGGTTGTCTCCATGAACAACTGCCTCTTTTACCACAAGACCAGAAGAACTGGATAGCAGCACTGTGGGTCAATGCACTGGACTGCAAGTCAGTGGTTCGAGCACACCAGCTGCTCCTCGGAAACCGTATTCAGGGTCACTATGAGTCAGAACTGACTTGATGGCACTTAATAACAACCATTAATGAACATTTTGATGATGGTTTCCATAGAAGTATCCTGATCAAAAGGGGGGAAATGCAGAACAGAATTTAAAATTCTCATAAACACTAGATTTCCTAGACGGTGGCTGAACCCCTGAAACTACTGCTGTGAGATCATCTTTAAGCCTTAAACCAAAATACCCCCCAAAGTCTTAAAACCAAACAGTAGTTCAGCTTAACTTGTAAAAAAATGTCTACCTTTTTCTATTATACTCTTTTAAGAACTATTTGCACTGGATCAAATTAACAACAGCAACCTGAAAGATAAGATAAGAACCTTAGGGGACAGTGAGCCTATGCTATAACAGAGGAGGAACAACTCAGCCAAGGAGAGTGAGAATTGTTACACACTTGAAGAATGTAATCAATGCCACTGAATTGATATGTAGAAACCGTTGAAATGGTGCAGGTTTTGCTGTAGATAGTCTCAACAACAACCACCAAATACAATTGAAAGGACAAAAATCCCCATGGAACACAGTTCTATTCTATATACATGGGTTATATATTCTATATACATGATTTGGAATTGACTTGAACACAGTTCTATTTATTCTATATACATGATTTGGAATTGACTTGAACACAGTTCTATTCTATATACATGATTTGGAATTGACTTGACAACATCTAACAACACTACTAATATATTGTAAACTGTACACATTGGTATCCTAAAAACTCTTAACTTCTCCATGTAATGAACAGAATTATCTTTGTTTCCCACTCCAAGGTCTTGTCTTATCCATTTCCTTCTAAACAAGGAGGGGGTGAGAGCTGACATCTTGAAGAGGTATATGATACTTTTATTTAGCACTGTCATTGGTTCTTCCTATAAGGAGCCCTGATAGTGTAGTGGATTATGAGCAGGACTGCTAACCACAAGGTCAGTAGTTCCAGTCTTCCAGGTACTCCATGCGAGAAAGATGAGGCTTTCTGCTCCCATAAATATTTACAGGGTTGCTATGAGTCAATACCGACAAGTCCACAGCACTTAACAACAACAATTGTTCTTCCTATAGGCTTTTGTGAAGCTCATAACCAAGCAAATTTGAGATGGGCTCTCATAGAAACAGAAATGCAAGCTAGGTCCCTTAGTTTATATAACAAAATATCCAGACAGTTCCATGACTATAGGGTCTATAATGAATATGGCCCTCACCAAAGCACAGCTGTTAATATTGATATTTGAAGGAGGAAAAAGGCATTTTCTCTAATTCCCCCTTTTGTTTCAGGTTGCATAACAAAAACTACAAACACTTCAGTTAAATTACTTTAGCTCTTCACAGAAATGCCTTAATCATGATTCAAAATGATGGCATCAGCACTTACTGAGACTTGACAAGAGACGAGAAATGTTCCTCTGTCCCCTATAAAACTACTCATTATGTTAACCGATGTGTTTTTTACAATATTGTGACAAATTCACTGAGTTATATTGCCAAGGGGAAAAACCTATCTCCTGACTAAAGACAGGAGACAATGTGAGCTTCATAGCCCAGTTTAGGGTTTATTTTCCCTCCCTTCACCTCTAGAAAACTTCAAGTTAAATTAACTCTCAATTGCAATAAGGACAATAACTTCATTCTTGATTTTAGGAAGTATAAGCTCTCCTTTTTCTAAGGCCTAACCATGCAAACTATTGATTGGTGTGGTGCTGTAAGGATCAGCACTGGACTGCGAAACACAAGGTTGGCAGTTCAAATCCAACAGTTGCTCCTCAGAAACCCTATACAGGGTCGCTACGAGTCGGAACTGATTCAATAGCATTTAACAATCATGCTCAATTTTACTTTATCCACAACATTCCCTGTGCCAAGCACGGAGTCTGAAACATGAAAGGTTCTCAGTGTTTCACAATTATCATGTTATTAAAATAGCACTGCAGGATAAATAGTATGTTATTAAAAGAAACTCTTAGGAAACCCTAAGAGCTATTAGTTGGAACCGACTCGATGCACTTAACAAAAACAAAAATACTTATTCAGCACTTAGGGTGTATGTCTTGTCTGAGTTCAAAAATTCTCCAGAGCGATCCATGGAAAGCTGGGAATGAGGCTGAACAGGATATAAATTACCACTAAAACCTCCTGAGAGATTCCAGATTCTCCCTGTCTATCACTATGCCACTCCTTAAAGGCAGCCTCCATGATCGATGCTTCTCTAGACCATCTGATCCAGGATTAGCCGTATTCACAACAACCAAACCAAACCCACATCCATCGAGCTGACGTACAGTGACCCTACATAGGGCTTCCAAGACTGTAAATCTTTAAGGGAGCAGACAGCCTCATCTATCTCCTTCAGAGTGGCTGGTGGGTTTGAACTGCTGACTTTTGTGGTTAGCAGTCCAACGCCTAACATACACAAAGACCCAGTAAACCTGGACAACAACACCATGAGTTGAAATCAAGATGGATTGACTTAACAATACCCAACAATGACAAAAACACAAAGAATGGATTACAACAGGTAGCAATTGAGGTAAAACAGCAAAGGGAGAAGCAGTTAGCTGGACTGGCTTATTTCTTCTTGTCTGTCCTACATAAACTTTCTAGAGGCCAAGACCTGGGCAGTCAGACTTCACAGTCCTTTGTGATCCAAGCTCAGGAATTTGTACCAGTTGGCTCAAATTTATTCAAGATGGAATTAGGTAAGAAGACCTAGAACAGGGTCCCTGAGATGTGACAGGCTGATGGGAAGAGAGACCGCCTGAGAGGACAGACTGATTACATACCAGGGTCACTATGCACTGAGCAAGGCCCCGTTTCTTTCAAGAACTGCAATCTGCTCCTTTGGCCGCCTCCCATCCCCCGCCCCAGAGGTAGTTGCTCAGACACCCTGCTCTCCCAGGACAGCAGGGGGCGCCTCAGGCTTCAGCCCCTCCCCCTGAGGCCTACAGCTACATTTCTAAAGTCCTGTCCCTCAGTGTCTGGCAGGGGCTGAGAGAAAGGGTGGGTGAAGACTGAAGGGGAGACGGGTGAAGTAGAGGAATCCATCTAGTCCTGCCCTCCACTTCCTGCTGGTCCTCAGTCAGCTCCTCCCTGGCAACCTGAGTTCAAGGAGGACACACTGATCCTGAGGACAGAGACATGGACCTTGTTGGGTACACCTTCCTACTGATCCTTCTATTGAGAATCTCAGGTTAGGAAAATCCCAGTTGGGCCCAAGGGATTCCAATTCAAGAAAGGCTGCACAGGGAATGGGGTAGCCCCTCTCCTTCCCTGCCACTTACCCCACAAGGAACAAGAATCTATGATGGATAGTTCCCACAATCCCCTTTCTCTCTCCCTAGGTGCAGATGAGGAGGAACCAGAGGATCTCTTAAAGACAAGTACAGTGCCCTTAACTGGGTGGACTATGTCCAGGAGGCGAGAGAACAACAGTTGGAATAAGCAGGGAAGGGTGGGGCCAGGGTGCCAGGGCTCAGGTGGGTCCTACCAGGCCTTCTTCTCTTTGTCCACAGTCTGTGGTCGACCAGCAGTCTTAACAAGCATCGTCTCAGGCTGGGACGCCAACGTGGGGCAGTGGCCCTGGCAGGTCAGCATCCGCCAGGACTTGGCTCATGTGTGTGCAGGCACCCTCATTTCACAGCAGTGGGTGCTGACGGTGGCGAGCTGCTTCAAGTGAGTGCTGGTTTCGCTGGGGAGAGACCCACCAGGGGGCCTGGGTGACTGGAGCGCCTAGGTTGAGGGGCTTAATTGTACCACCTAATAGAGTGTGCCCTAACTTAGAAGTAGATGCAAGTCTTTCCAGCCCTAGCTCTTAGTTCCATTCAACTACTCTCAAACTTAAAGCTTCATCACACTGACAATCATCACAACTGGAGTGACAGGAGGGAAAATGCTTTCCCCTCCCCTAAGCCTCTACCCTAGGAAATGTTCCCCAGGGAGGGCCCCTCCTTCTCCAGCATGTCCCTATCATGACTCATGACACATCCTCTGGTTGTTAGATCCTGAGCCCTTTTGACCATCCCCAGGTGATCTCATCCATCCCATGGTTTACTACATCATCTATTTGTTGATAACAGCTACATTTATGTCTCTAGCCCCAAACACTAATCCTGACATATTTTCACATCTCACTGACATCACCAAGATAATATAGTCAAAACAGAACTACTTCTTTGCCACCACCATTCTCTAGGATACCCCAAACTACATTTCTCTCTCCTCTTCCTTCCCCCAACCCATTCAACACTACAGCCAGTTGCTAACGCCAGAAATAAGATGCCTCCCTTCACATCCAATCCACACACCAGTCCTCTCAGTTCTACATCTAAAATATATACGGATTCTAGCCTGGTTGCTCTGGACCACTGCAACAGCACATCAGATTTTGCTCCTGTCCATCTGCCACACATCAGTGATGTTTTTTTGTTTTTGTTTTTAAAAAGATGAAATCATGTTACACCCTACTTCAAATCCTTCACCGGCTGTCCATATACCTAGAATAAAACCCAAATGCTTCATTGCAGCTTTCAAGCCATGAATTAGGAGGCAACTGTTTACTTTTCCAACCTCAGTCAATTTAGCTCCAGCTCTTCTTTCTGTTTTTACAAACTGCCAAGCTCTTTCTCACCCTCAGGACCTTTGCATATACTATTTCCTGTGTCTGGCATGATTTTTAATGCTTTCTGTTATAATTTTTTGTATGGCTGACTCCCACTTTTTTGTGAGACCATCCTCAACCCCCAATCCAAAGACTCTTTCCTCTTCCTTTATTCGGTCTTTAAAATCCTGGTTTTTTGCTTCCTAACACTTCTCACCATTTTAAACGTTGTACTTGTTTGTTTGTTTGTTACAGATCTCTCTTCCATTACATATATATAACCATAAGAATGTTCCTACGACAGAATGAATGTAAAATTAATGTTCTCCCATGTAAACTATCACATAATTCACAATAAAACACTTAAGAAAAAAAAAAAGAATGCCAGTTCCTGACTATCATTTTCTCACTTGTATTTCAGGACAGGTCCAATAATAGCTGAGGGAATTAATGAATGGTTATGAAGAGGCAGAGGGCATCACTAATCTCCAGAACAATGACCTCTGTTGTGACATTCCATGGCAGTCTCACAAAAACCTTTTTTGCTTCCTTCCTCTCAGGTCCCAAGACATCAGAAAATACCAAGTATTGGTGGGATCGCTTCACGTCTTTGGTCTCTTAGACCCCAAAATGATTATACCTGTGTCCAGGATTATCCCCCATTCTGACATTCAGGGAAATACATCTAATGCTATCGCTGTGGTAGAGCTGGCCTACCCTGTTTCTGTTAGCCCTGTCATCCTGCCCATCTGCCTCCCCTCATCTGCAGAGCAGCTGAAGAACATAACCTCCTGCTGGGTGACTGGATGGAGCTATTCTGACACACACAAATGTGAGGATAAGTAAATTTCGGATAAGCACTGGACTGTGAACCATAACAGTGGCAGTTCAAACCCACCAACTTCTCCTTGGAAACCTTGCACAGGGTCGCTATGAATTGGAATCGACTCACTGGCACTTTACAACAATATTACCTCAATTAAAGGCACTCTGGTAGCGTACTGGATTAGGAGCTGGGCTGCTAACTGCAAGGCCAGCAATTCAAATCTACCAGTTGCTCCTTAGGAGGAAGATGATGCTTTCTGCTCCCAAAAAGATTTATAGCCTCACAAACCCTATATGTGGTCGCTATGAGTTGGAACCGACTCAGTAGCGGACCACCACCACCACCACAATTGCCTCAACTGACATCGTCCCCCTGCTCTCTATCCCATATCTAGCACCAGCTATACAAGGCACTCTCCAGGCAGTTACTCTACAGGTCACAGGGACTTCAATGTCCTTGACCTTGTATCTTTTTTCTTTGCATCCTTCATATCTCTTCTGATGTAATCTCTTTGCTTATTAATTCCCACTTTTGCTCTTGTTTAGCAGCTGTTGTTGTTGTTGCTATGTGCCGTGGAGTCAGTTCTGACTCATAGCAACCCTGTACAGCGTTTCTGAGGATGTAAATCTTTACGGGAGCAGAAAGCGTCATCTTTCTCCCACGAACAACTGGTAGTTTCGAATTGCTGACTCTGAGGTTCGCAGCCCGATTCCGAACCACTATGCTACCAGAGCTCCTTGGTTTGGCAGTAGTAGTTGTTAAGAGTTAGGTGGCAACAAGTTGATTCTAACTCATGGCAAACCCCATTTGTCCTGAGTACAAGTGCTCCATTGGGCTTTCAAGACTGTAACCTTTCACATGTAAATCACCAGACCTGCCTTCTGAGGTACCTGAGTGGGTTCAAACTGCCAAGCTCTTGGCTAGGAATTCAGAAATCATGTGTTTATGCAACCCACTCAAAATGCAAACCAACTGCCACTCTGTTGATTCCAACTCACAGGAACCATAAAGGGCAGAACTGCCCCATAGGGTTTCTAAGGCTGTAATCTTTACAGAAGCAGACTGCCACATCTTTTTCCCACAGAACAGCTGGTGGGTTTTAGCTACCAACCTTTTGGTTAGTAGCTGAGCACTTTAACCATTGTACCACCAGAACTCCTTTTATGCAGCCCAAGGACTCCTATGTGCTAAGCATAGATTGCAAGTTCTGTTTTGTCTGAGGAGTAATGTAGCTAGCTCCCTCACCGCACCTGGGTGGAACGCGTGTAGGTAGATGAGTAGAGGAAGCAGTCAAAGAGACAAGTTCAGCAGAGTGAGGCTGCAGATCACGTCTCCAAGTCAGACTGAGAGTATTGCTTTATTTCAGTGTCGATAGCCTCACTTCCTTGAAGAATACTGTTGTTGTTATGTGCCTTGGAGTCAGTTCCGACTCATAGCGACATTGTTGAGTTGTGAAGTACCGTCGAGTCAGTTCTGACCCAAAGCAACCCTGTATAGGGTTTCCAAGGCGCAGCTGGTGAGCTTGAACAGCTGACCTTGCAGTTTAAAAGGCTTTGTAGTCTGGTGCATTAACCCACACTGCCACACCAGGACTCCATAGCGACATTAGGCCTGCCTTTTATTTCTATATACAAATATAATTATTCCAAAGTCAAACTATTTAGGGTCAGAGAAAATGAGGAAGACCCCCAACGAGATGGATTGCCTAGGTGGCAGCATTGATGGACACAGTGTGGCAGCGGTAGTGAGGATGGCCCAGGATCGGACATTGTTTTGTTCTGCTGTGCATGGGTCGCTATGAGTCGGTTCTGACTTGATGGCATCTGACAACAACAATCTACTGCTTTGGATTTCCTGAACAAAAAGTGTTTTTTAGCTGTACATTGTCCCAGCTAAGTGAGAGTGACCCCCTCCCCCCTCAGCCTTGTTCAGAGCCAGGGAGCTCAGTTTGTAGGCTATTTCCCTGATCAAAATTCAGGATGTTGTCTACTGTAAAGGCAGAGTATTTGAAACCAGGGCTATCCTTGAAAATATGAATATAACCATAGGTGAAAGTAATTTCCTAACTCTTTAAGATAATTTGTACCCGTTCTGATATTACAGATGTCAACTCTTATAAGATGAAGGAGGTGAAAGTGTCTCTCATTGATCTCCAGACATGCAACGACTACTATCAGAAAGAAAGCTTGTCGCATGCAGTGAAGCCCACCATCAGTGAAGACATGATCTGCTCCAAGCTCCCAGTGGGCCAAACAGATCAGTGTATTGTAAGAAACCACCCATTCTCTTCCCCAGAGTGCTTTCTCCTTGTCTCATATCCTTGGAATCTCTGGGTGTGCTCAGAGCTGTCTGGACAGTCTCTAACTCCACAGGCCTGGGTCAAACACCTAGTGGCTCTCACTTCCTTTCCTTTCCCCAACTCTTTCTTCTCCTCAGGGCAACAGAGGAGACCCTCTGATGTGCGAAGTCAAGGATTTCTGGGTCCTGGCAGGAGTACTGAGCTGGGGTTCCAATTGCATGCGAACCAATGAGCCTGAAGTATACAAAAACATCAGTTTCTACAAATCTTGGATTGAGAAGTCAACCATCTCGCTCACTGAGTTCTCTGCATCCAGTCTAGACCTCTCTGGACCCCTTCCTTTTATGCTTCTATCTCTGATATTCCGGGGGCCACCCTAAGTATCACTGAGGTCAGTGTGGCCAGAGTCAAGGGACAATTGAGAATAAGAAAGAAAGGAGAAATACTTTCTACTAAAGAGAGATTTTGAAAATTCAGTTAGATAGCTGTTGTTCTGCTACCTCTAGGCCTGGCCCCCATAATAAGTATTACCCTTTCACCACCCAGGGTCAACCTGGAATCCAAGATCCTCCACCCTCAAGTGTGAATAAAATTTTGGTTGGTTCTAGCCACTAGTTCTCATATTCTTTGATGATGTTGTTTTTGAGGGAACTGAAAGCAGAGGCTGAGAATATATAGAAGGGACAGAATTTCAGTGATCGAAGAAATCTTTTTGAAATAATTTGGCTCAACCAATCCCCATATTTGAAGAAGCTGGGTTTTCAGAGAAGTTCACTAGTTTACCCTTGGTTGAAACTCAAGTGGGACTAGACTGGTTCTACAGAAAAAGTAAGAAGCCAACATCTCAAAAGAAGCAAGCCAGTCCACAGCAATTGAGCGTGCTGTGTTAGCTATTGAAATGTTCAAGCATTATACCAAAATTTAGCAGCTGAAAACAACAAACATTTATTTTCTCTCAGTTTCTTTAACCCAAGACATCTGGGAGTGACTTAGCAGGGATTCCTAACTCAGAGTCTTTTACGAGGGGTTACTATTAGTATTTAAGGAGCTCTGGTAGCGTAGTGATTACGAATTGGTTTGAGAACCGCAAGGTCAGCAGTATGAAACTACCCGCTCGCTGTTCCACGGGAGAAAGATGAGGCTTTCTGTTCCCGTAAAGATTTACAGCTTTGGAAACCCTATACAGGGTCGCTATGAGTTGGAACCGACTCCACGGCACATAACCACCACCACCATTAGTGTTTAGCTACAGCTGCAGTCATTTCAGGGCTCAACTGTGGAAGGACCCATTCCCAAGCTAACTGGTGTGTCCATTGGTAGGCCTCAGACACTCCAGCTCTAAGCTTACTCACATGGGCCTCATGACAGAGTAGCTAGTCTCCCCCAGAGCAAGTGATTCCACACTCAGCAAGAGAGAGCACCCAAGAGGGAAGCCAGTCTTTAAAAAGTGAAGTCTGTGAGAGGTGGAACCCAATGGAACTGCCTTGTTTTCCTTTTTGGGTCTCAAAAGCTTCCCACCTTTGATAGGTAGCCAGTCGGAACTATTTTTCTATCACTCTTTATTAGTGGACCACATTTGAGTTTGCTGACATGTCTCTACCTTTCACAGGTTTTATAGTACAACCTTATCTCAAAACTGACACATCTCCTCAGTACTACTTATACTCTGTGGTGTGGTTTTTTGTTGTTGTTATTGTTGTTGTTTTTGAACATTTGGAGGATTAATTGTTCCTCCCAAGTTTCTTTCTACTGTTTTCATAAGCTTGGAATGTTTTTTAATGGCCCAAATTTATTTTACTTATTGTTATTTATTTACTTTGTCTCTGCTAAGCCTGTTTGTTTTGTCTGCTTTATGATCGTAGTTCATGGCTTTTAGGATTCCAGAGCCTCTGTGCCTGGTCATCCCTGTCACTGCATAGATGGTGACTCTGTTCTTTATATGTGAGTCAACAAATCCAGCCTACACCCAAGGGGAGGGGATTATGCAAGTCTGTGAGGTAAAGCTCACTACGGGGGGTCACATGAGAGTCTGCATTCCACAAGTGGAGTAAAGGGGAGGCTCTGGATTGAAGGGCATGGAGGCAAAGGCTGAAAGTGTTCAGTAGTCAAGGGCTAAACTAAGTTATAACGAGGGACCATTTACAATGTGTAGAAGGAGTCTTCGGAGTCTCCCATTAACCACATCCACTCATAGATGTGTTTACAGTTAGGGAATGTGCTTATTAGAGAGATTGCTAACCCGCAACATCCCGAGACAACAAGCAAGAGCACTCTAAGAACATGTGTTCTATGAGGACTGTATGGCTGCCTTATGGTCTTTTCCTGTGTTCTGAAAAGAGTAGTTAAGATCTGATAATGGACAGGGCTGAGTTAATTTGTGGCTTACATAAACCGCTCATGAAAATAATTACAAGATGCTTTGTATGGCTTGACGAGTAACAGTAAAAATAATGAACAGCACCAAAATGAACATTCCTTCCCTAAATTTCAATAAATGCCAATAAAGTCATTGTTTGAAAATGGAAATGTTCACTTATGACAGCATAAGTAAATAACTATGTAAAATAAATCTGGGCCACTAAAAAGCTTTCTATACATATAATGAAAGTAGCAAAAAATCTGGGAAAGAAAAAATAAAAAATCCCTTAAATGTAAAAATAATAGTATAAGCACAATTCAAAGAATGGTGCAAATTCAAACTCAAAGGTCCGAAAAGAATTAACTATTCATTAAATAAACTCATGTGTAGATTTCTTTAGATGATGAAAATATAGAACTGCAAGCAAGGCACCACTGACACTCTGGAAGATACTTCAGCAAAAGAGAAGACAGCTTAAATAAAGTATGTGCCATCTAAATAAGTAGAAAAGATAAAAGAATGACAGAGAAGATGATGAATCTAGATACTAGAGCCAAGAAACCCAATGAGAAGAAAAACTGGTTTTGGAAAAACGATCAAACACTTGGCAACATTATGCTAAGTGCAATAAATCAATCATAAATGGACAAATATTAATAGAGCTCATTTATATAAAAATGACAAGAAAAGGCAAAAATGTATAGAAAACAAAGTTTCTTAGTGATTATCAAGAGGAGGGGGAGAAAGGGAGGTAAAAGTGATGGAAACATTGCATTGAATAAGGATAGGGTTGCAAAATCAATTACTGCAATTGCTGTCAAAATTGCACTGACAAAAGTCATGTGATATATTTATAACAATAATTTTACAAAGAGTAGCTGCTGAGCCTGCTCAGTTACAACTGAAAACCTCATGGGATTCAGTTTCTTAGTTTGGAGGTTTCAGGTCATAATTTCATGGGACGTTCTAGTTAATTGTCCTAATAACATGCTCAGTTCTGTTCTACCTCCTAGTTTGATGTGTAGTCCCTGGGGTTTTAAAAGTCTGCAAGCAGTCATCCAAGGCACAAGTGGTCTCTACGCATTGGGAGCAAGAGAGGAAAAGCAGAGTCAGACATAGGAGGAAGATACAGAATGAGTGACTAGTTGCCTCCATGAACAACTGCTTCTTTTGCCATGATATCAAGAGAAATGGATAGTGCCCAGCTACCACTACTAAACATTTTGATCAAGATTCCACAGGAGAATCCTAATCAAATGGGGAAAATGCAGAACAGAATTTCAAATTGTCATGGTTCCCGACTTCCTGAAGCAATAAAGGTTGGATGAGCTCCTGAAATGATTGCCTTGAGATAATCTTTAAACCTTAAACCAAAAATATCCCCTGAAGTTGTCTTTTTTTTCCCCACTGAAATCATAAAACTTTTTATTTCCTCATTTCATGAAATATACGATGATTCCTATCATTAGAGCTATTGTAGTAAATGAATCAGGAAGAAATTATGTCAAAATTCTTCTGTTAATATCAGGTTGACATAGTATTTTCAAAATTGTCAATGGTAGATAACAGAATTCTGGAATTAATGACCTGGCTTACATTTCAGGCTTACAATTTGGTAAGTACTTGGTGGGTTTTTTTTACGTTTTTATTGTGAAGTGAGTGATAGTTTACATGGGAGAACATCGGCTTTACACCATCGTTTCATTGCAATGATTACAATCTCCTCCGTGTATCAGCACTGAAGTTGTCTTTTTAAAACCAAAGGTTAGTTCAGTTTAACTAGTGAAAAAAAAAAAAGTATTATGCCTGCCTTGAGAAATATGTGTATAGAATCCAATTAATAACACAACTGGAAAGATTAGATAGCAATCTTAGGGGCAATGAGTTTATGTTAATGGAAAAGGAACAACTCAGAGAGGGTGTGTGAGCATGGCTACACAACTTGAAGAGTATAATTAATGTCACTAGTGGTACAAACAAAGCTGTTGAACTGGTATATGTTTTGCTGTGCATAGTATCAACAACAACAAAATAAAATTATATTAAAAAACAAAACAGTTAGAAAGTACCTTATACATTATCTGACTCAACTCCCAGCTCAAATCATGTTTCATTTTTTAGGTGTCCCAATAGATGACTCCTGGTGTGGCACTGTAGGATCAGCATTGGACTGTGAACCACAAGGTCAGCAGCCTATACCCATTAGCTGGTCGTAAGAAATCCTACATAGGGTCACTATGAGTCGGAACTGACTCAATGACACTTAACAATAACAACAACAACAACAGATGATCCAAGGTCACTATGAGTCAGAACCGATTCAATGGCACTTAACAACAATAGATATGATCCTTACACTCCTTAATACACCAGTACTAGAAAACTGGTTGGGATGGACGGGGAGAGAGGGGAATTATTTTCCTACACAGCACCACCCCTTGTCCTCCAGAATCTTATAAAAACTTAAACTTAATAAATAATATACTCATAATGGATGAAATGAAATGAGATGAGTTACCTGTAGAATGAACCCAAAAGATTTCAGTAAATTAAAGTTGGTATTTTAGATATAATCTCAAGACAACATACCAGGAAAGAGAAAATCCCCAAGAGAGTGTAAATCTAATCAACAGTATTATGCCCTGATTGAAGAAAAAAGTGTTAAGAAGGGGGGTGGTTGGCATGGAATCTAAAAGGAAGAAGTCAGATAACTGCATGTGTTCACCAGACTCTAGGCTGATAAGAGAGAGACAGAAAATCCCTGAGTCTGATGAATACAAACTTTGCATTTACTTTGCAAAACCACTCTGCTATAAAGAAGTGCTCTTTCAGCTCAATTTTTGTGAAGAAGATAATATTTCATCTCACGGAGTGAAATGCCCATGGTTCTGAACTCAAACCCTACAAACTGCCTGCTTACTAATTTGGGTTTTCTCCTCTTATCCTCCCATTTTTGTTGTTTTGTTAAGTGGCTTTGATAAGTGAAAATTCCATATGATGGAAAAAAATAACAACCTTCATTCCAAATCAACATTCTGATTTACATACAAGCCTGGTAAAACTTAGAAAATGTACTGGGTTAGTCTCTTGAACTTGATCTATTCTAGGTTCTCTGACAACCCCCCAATTCTCAAACGCTATCAAAGCCCTGACCCTGAATCAAGGCAAATGAAGCCAAGCTGCCTAATTCGCTCCAACCATAGTAGAAACGTATTTACTTTACAGCCCCTGTGTATTAGCTCCTGTACTGGACATTTTTACTACTATCTCATTTGGTCCTAACAACTCAAAAAGGTATTATTTATCCTATTTTCACATATAGGGGTGGGGTCGAGTAGGGTGGGTGGGATTGTGGTTCAGAGAGGTTAAGTGACTTGTCCAAGATCACACAGCTAATATTTAATTAAACACCAATTTTAATTCAGGATTGTCTAACTCCAAAGATTTAGCTGCTCCCACGACACCTAATTAGCTCTATTCACTGGTCACTGGTAGAAAGCTCTGTTAAAGTTTCTTCTATATACTGTGTCAAAATGACAGCTGCCCTTTGGTCCTGGTTATTTGTACTTATTATACTCCTAGTCTTTATTTATAGTTAATTGGATGCATACAGCTTACTTCTCCTTCTGAGTACATAGGAGAAGCTGCTGTCTTATTCATCTTCTTGGCCCACTAGCAACATCTAATAAGGTGTCTTGCAAGTAGAACATACCAAATCTTGTTTTGTCTTTTAATAAGAACATGATAGCTATAGAGTACAGAAAGAAAGCTGTCAAAATCATATGGAAAAAAATTCCTTTTTTTATGAGTAGAAGCAAATAAGCATAAAAAGGAAAATACTTTTTTCTCTTCGTGATCAAAGGAAAAAGACCAATCTCAATTACGTGCATCTGGCTAAAGGGCATTTGGACTCAGACAAGTAGGCTAGAAGGAGCTCTGGTAGTGTAGTGGTTACAAATCGGGCTACTAACCTCCAGGTCAGCAGTTCAAAACTACCAGTGGTTCCACGGGAGAAAGATGAGGCATTCTGCTCCCATAAAGATTTACAGCCTCAGAAACCCTATGCAGGGTCACTATGAGTCGGAACTGACTCCACGGTACTTAACAACAACAAGTAGGCTGGAGCACATAGGCCAGAGAAACCTACACACTTGGCCAAAGAGAAGAGGAAAAGACAAAAGTTGTCTCTCTAGAATTGTCCAAAACACCTAAGTGGTTCAAAGGGTTAATATGCTTGGCTGCTAATCAAAAGGCTGAAGTTCAAGTCCACAAAGAGGTGTCTTGGAAGGAAGGCCTGTTGTTCTACTTCAGAAAAATCACTCCTTAAAACCTTAAAGGAGCACTATTCTCGCTGACACACATGGGCCTGCCAGGAGTCAGAACTGACTAAATGGACAGCAACTGGTCATTCAGGAGTTGGCCCTGGAATAGTGGTTGCTAATGCTCTGGACTGCAAGGTTGGTTTGAGGCACAAGGTTGATAGTTCAAGCTCACCAGCCACTCCTTGGAAACCCTATATAGGGTCACTATAGGTCGGAACTGACTCTATGGCACTTAACAACAACAACAACAAGAATACAGACTAATTCCAAGTGTCTTGTCCAACTTAAAGAACTAGGACCAGGGTGGATCTTTACTAGAGGCTACAAGTATCTGATGCAGCACAAGGGCAAAAAAGACAAAAGATAAGGCCTGTTACACATGTGCTAGAGCAATCGTTTTATAAAGGATCTATTCATTTCCCGATATACTGGACTGATCTGATGGATTGAATTAGAAAAGAGACAATGGATTCCATTTGCTCTTCCTGGGAATGCAGATAAAAGCGTGTGACTACTGTTGTTCTTGTTTTGTCTTTTCAGGTGCTCAAGACAACCACAACATCCTCTGAGGGTAAGGAGTGTCACATCAAATGCTTATTCCTGTGATAAGTCAACAGAGAGATGTGAACAGTGCCTTGGTATCTATACTATCATAGTGGTTAAGAATTGGGATGCGAACCTTAAGGTCAGCAGTTTGAAACTGCCAGCTGTTCCATGGGAGAAAGATAAAGCTTTCTGCTCCCGTAAAGATGGACAGCCTCGGAAACCCTATACAGGTTCGCTATGAATCAGAACTGACAACTCCATGGCACATAACCAACCAAACAAACTTGACTTAAAGGCAAATCTCTAGCACAAAACAACCACTGCCACTGAGTCGATTCTGACACACAGAGATACTATAAGACACAGTAGAACCACTCCTCGGATTTCTGAGACTGTGAATTATTACTGGTGCGACAGCCTCATCTTTCTCCTGAGGATCAGATGGTGGGATGAGCCAACAACTTTAAGATTAGCAGCCTAAAGGAACAAACAAGATGGCGGATCAGGTGGAAGTGCAGTAAAGGAGCTCCGCCAACAACAACACAGAATACCCGAACAAGCAGGCTCACGGGATGGTCCCAGAACTCTGAACCACATATAAAGGTATAT
>NW_006408673.1:6936872-6937756 GCF_000296735.1 Chrysochloris asiatica
GTGACTGTCACACTTGTAAATGTAGAAGTTTTGTAACAAAAAAAAGGGGAGTGGTTAATCTTACAGTCCAGTAACAGAGGACCCTAGGACCATCAAGAGAGGAATGCACAAATAGAATGTGGGACCTTATCCAGAGAAGCATCAGGGCCAGCGATGGAGGCAGAGATGGGGTCATGGAGAGGGGGAGTGGCTGAGGACTCTAGATTCATCAACTAAGAAGAGAAAGACTAAGAACTAGTGGCCAGGAGCAGACTTGTAGAATTTGCCCTTTGGAGATGTAAATTATTATATATGCCTGAGTGGGGAAAAAAAAAAAAAAGATTAGCAGCCCAATGCCAAATCCACAGCACCACCAGAGTGCCTTCATTTCTAGCAGGGGTCTGCTTCTTTTTAAGAACTACACTCAAATACATTAACTAACTAGTTAAATTGCCTGTGAAAATCACAGATTAATTGGAAGACTCACATGGTTGGTTGTAATATAAATAAGACAACTTTTCCTTCAATTAAATGTGGAGAAAATCACAGGTTGCAATATTAATTTCTGAAAGATGCAGAGTACTAACAGAGTCATGATATAATGATTTTTTTAAAGCACAGTAGTAGACAGGAACATAACAAGAGCAAATGTGTAAATCACAAAAAGGTATGCAAATAAAATACAGAAAACAGAACCACTCAAAGTGTAAGGAGAAACTAACATGAATGCACTAGTAGCATGAGATTTTCATCCTAGCCAAGCAAACACAAATGAAAACAAGGGCATCTGAAAAACATTAGGAAGGTAAAAATCTATACTGAGGCAGTCAGTAAACAAGTAAATGGAGTTTTTCCCCCCAAGCATTGTTATCTAAAATCTTAATACATGTAAGGAGGTAAACATC
>NW_006408673.1:6939376-6940054 GCF_000296735.1 Chrysochloris asiatica
GGACCCCACCAAATAGAATGCACAGAAGTCAAGTTTACCACATCTGTGGGAAGAGATAATGTAATCAGCCAAAACAAGGCCAGGGGTTGATTATGAAACAAACCATTTGCTCATATGCAAGTTTAGGTTGAAGCTAAAGAAAATTAAACAAGTCCAACAGAGCTAAAATATGAACTTGAGCACATCCCACCTCAAGAATAAATTTGATGCATTAAATACTAACTAGTGACCAGAGGAGTTGTGGGATGACATTAAGAACATCATACATAAAAAAACCAAAATGTCATTAAAAAGACAGGAAAGGAAAACACCAAAATGGATGTCAGAAGAGACTCTAAAATTTGCTCTTGAATTTAATTAAAGCTAAGGCATCTGGTGTGGTGCTGTGGGTTAATGTGCCAGACTGCAAAGCTGTTTGAACTGCAAGGTCGGTGATTCAAGCTCATTGGCTGCTCCTCAGAAACCCTATATAGGGTCAGTGTGGGTCAGAATCAACTCAATGGCACTTAACAACAACAAAGCATCTGGGAGAAATCAGGAAGTCAAAGAGCTGAACAGAAAATTGCAAAAGGCAGCTTGAGAAAACGAAGTTAAGTATTACAATGAAATGTGCAAAGACCTACCATTAGAAAACCAAAAGTGAAGAACATTCTCAGCATTTCTCAAGCTGAAGGAACC
>NW_006408673.1:6942654-6944665 GCF_000296735.1 Chrysochloris asiatica
GGAACCAACTCCATGGCACATAACAACAATATAACATAAGCTTTGGTAGCATAGTGGTTACGAATCGGTTTGCAAACCTCAGGGTCAGCAGTTCTAAACTACCAACTGTTCCGTGGGAAAAAAATGAGGCTTTCTGCTCCCGTAAAGATTTACAACCTCAGAAACCCTGTACAGGGTCACTATTAGTCAGAACCAACACCACGGCACATAACCACGACCACATAAGCTTAAAGGTTAGCAGTTTGAAACCACCTGCAGGTACTGTGGAATAAAGGTCTGACGATCTGCTTCCATGAAGATTATTGCTAAGAAACCCAATGGAGCACAGTTCTGCTCTGTAACACAACATGGTTGGGTGGTATGAGTTGAAACTAACTCAATGGTAATGGACATAGGTTTTTTTATTTGTTTGCTTGCTTCTCGGTTTTAACACATAACACTAAACAAAAACAAGCAAGACCACACTATTAACTCTAACAGAAGCAAAAAGTTTTACAAGAAAATAAATGAAAGCACAGTACCTAATGTGGTTTACATAGTAAATAAGGTTTACATGGTCTCATGAATATACATGTTAACTACTACTGATCTAACCAAAAATTATGATCATACTAGGTCAGGAGGGTATATGGAAAGGAAGTTGGGGGTGATAGGCATTGGAGGGTAGAAAAGCTCACCTCAACTTTCCTATTAGAAAGTCAACAGACTTAAACTGGGTGGGGGGGAGGGAATATCAAGAACTCGCATTATACAGGGCTTCTTAAAAAAACTGGGACAAACGCTAAAAGAAAAAGTTAAAAAAATTATCTCTGGATAGAGTGAACTGAAGGTGGTGGGGCAAATAACTGCTGTTTGTTATTCATTTCTTTTTCATTTATTTTGTTAACGCTGATCTAACTACTTGATAGTCTAAGTTGTGAAACTGTAAAGCTTAAAATACATTTAAAATTTGTATTTAAAAATAAAAGACTAGTGCTGAGAACAGAAATGAGAACTGGCATTAAGGATCAGTGACTACTGCGCATATATATAAATGGCTGACATCATGGGGAATGGGAGAGATAAATGGCAGAACCAAAGAGGGAGTGCAGAATAAAACCCTGGTCATAAACATGCAAACTGGTGACCACAGTGACAACAGACAGCAACAAGAAAAAAGAGTGGTCAGGGAAGCTGGGATGGGCAGGTACAGAGGAAAGGAGACAAAGCATCCATAATTCAAGAAGGAAACATCCTTGTTAATTATCAGTCTGTTCTGCTCTTTTCTTGACTAGAGACTTCTTGCTATACACATCAGCCACTTGCTCTGAACTCTGCTGTAGTACTAAGTATGCTCTACTTCTCGTCTTCTTGCCTTCCCCTTAGGACCTGGCCTCTTATTACATATACAGTGCGGGTAGGAACACTTAAAGCAGAAGATCCAAATGAAGGCTGGCAGTACTATGTGTCCAAAATCATTATCCACCCTAATTTCAAAGAAACAACTGCAGACATCGCTTTGTTGAAACTGTATTCTTCAGTCACCTTTACATCTCTCGTCCTGCCCATCTGCTTACCCAATATAAAAAAGCATTTGTCAATTCCAGCCTCTTGTTGGGTGGCTGGATGGGGGAGAGTACATGAAAACGCAGGTGAGAAAGTTTATCTTATGTATATACTTTGCGATCTTGTACCTACTTCAAAACATTCACATTCTGGGCATATAACATTATTATGGCAAATATTTTTCAATAAAATCAGATCTACTGATATGACCTATATCATTATATATACTTAAAAACATTATGGCATTCAGGAGAATAGTTAATCTTTTAGTCCAGAAACAGAGGACCCTAGAACCATCAAGAGAGAAGAGCACGAGCGGAATATGGGACCCTATCCAGAGAAGCAGTGACACCAGAGATGGAGGCAGAGATGGGGACATAGAGAGGGAGCAACTGAGGACTCTAGAATCATGGAAAGAGAAACACTGCTGGATGTGTCCTTTGGTTGTTTTAAATTATTATATATT
>NW_006408673.1:6944765-6953137 GCF_000296735.1 Chrysochloris asiatica
TGAAGAGTATTTGAAATACTTACTGAGGAAAATAAAAAACCACAGCCTTTAGTATGGATTGCACCTCAATATAAAGAAAACAAAAATCCTCACCACTGGACCAATAATAACATCATGATAATTGGAGAAAAGACTGAAGCTGTCAAAGACTTCATTATGTCTGGATCCACAATTAATGCTCATGAAAGCAGCAGTCAAGAAATCAAGTGACATATTGCATAAGGCAAATCTGCTACAAAAGATTTCTTTAAAGTGTTCAAGATCAAAGATGTCAGTATGAAGACTAAGAAATCCTGACCAAACCCACTGCCTCCTATGCATGTGAAAGTTGGACAATGAATAAGGAAGAATCGAGGCATTTGTATTATGGTGCTGGTGAAAACATTGAAAGTACGATGGACTGTCAAGGAAAACAAACAAACAAATCTATTTCGGAAGAAGTACAGTCAGAATGCTCCTTAGAAGGATGGCATCTCTCGTACTTTGGACATGTTGTCTGGAAAAAGACATCATGCGTGGCAAAGCAGTGGGTCAGGGGAAAAGAGGAAGACCCTCAATGAGATGGGCTGACAGAGTGGTAGCAACAACAGACTCAAATGCAACAATTTTGGAGATGGCAAAGGGATCGAGCAGCGTTTCGTTCTGTTGTGCCCTGTGTCACTATGAGTCAGAACCAACTCAAAAGCACTAACAATACCAACCTTGTTATTGTGGCTGTTGTTTTTAAGAGTCGTCAAGTCAGTTTCAACTCATAGCAACCCTGTATAGGGGTTTTCAAGGAGTGGTTGGTGGGTTTCAACTGCCGACCATGTGCCTAGCAGTCCAATACTTATCCTACAGCACCACACCAGGGCACCAACAACTATCTTGGTGGAAGCAAATAGCCAGGTCTTTTCTCCCATGAAGATACCGGAGAATTTGAACCACTGACCTATTTATTGGTTAGCCACAATTCCTTTATCATTATATTACCAGGGCTCCTTCTCTGCTTTTTAGCTGTATACACACCTCTGTCTTAAAGTCTATTTCTCAGCTGCATCTTCATCTAACCCCCTTTACATATGGACACTTAACCCAAAGACCACAAATCTATAATCATGAGTCTATATCCTAGCAAGTAAACCTAATCTGCACCAAACAAAACTTCTCAAGAATCTGCATTGAAAATAAGAGAAACTTGGTAGAGGAACAGAAGGAAAAGACATGAGATGTGCTTGAGCCATACTCATGGCAGAAGACCAGAGTGAAGAGTCTACATGCCTTCTATGAGCACTCTCAAGCTAGTCTGAACCAGACCTCCCTTTTACTTCTGATCTCTAGGTCTGAACTACTATAGTTCCAAATGTCCTTGTTACCCTTTGATCTTTATTGTTCCACAGAACTAGTTGTCATCTAGTTGATTCTGACCAATAGCAACCCCATGTATGTCAGACTAGAACTCTGCTCCATAGCGCTTTCAGTGCTGATATACTGTACGTGGATTGCCAGGTCTTTCTTCCATGGTTCCTCAGGGTGAAATCAAACCTCTAACCCTTTGTTTAGCAGCTGAGGGCAGTAACCATTTCTATCACCTAGGTTAAGCATCTTTAAAGTAATCCTCTATCTGTTCAAACTAACTTGAGTCTCTGTTACTTGCGACTGAACAAACCTTACCAAAACACCTGTTTTCTGGTTTGCTATTGTTTTTTAAACTATTCATGTGTTTCTTTCAAGTTTCTCAATATTTTAAGCTATGAGAAAACAATAACATGCTTTAATAGTTCAAAGAGTTCTGTCTCCACAGGGGTACTGTTATTATTGTTGAGTGCTGTTGAGTCGATTCTGACTCATAGAATATCCATGTAATCTTTACAATACATTCCATTCACCAGATCTTTCTCCTATAGAGCTACTGGGCGGGATCAAATCATTAACCATTCTATTAGCAGCCGAGCACTTAACCACTGCACAACTGGGGCTCTTTCTCCACAGGCCTAAAACATTGCAAACAATTGGTACAGAAAGCATAAGGGACACAGAAAAGAATTCTGTAGTGGATGCTGTGGTGTGGCACCCAGATTCTCCTCAGGACTGAAACACTCATTCCCTTAGTAGATACAAGTGCTGACTACTGACATTTCACAGCACAGTTCCACCCTCAGCAGAGCCACCTTGCCCAAGGTAGTGCCTGCAGCCAATTATGTGCGGGGCCAAGGACAGTTCTTGCCTCTGTTCAGGAATCTCTGAAGGGTCACTCCAGCTCCTGGACCACCAGTGGAGTTGGCTGAGGCCTCTGCTATATAAACCTTCTCCTCTGCCCAGCCCTGCTTTTCCCATCTGTCTCCAAGGTGTTGATCCTGATACCATTGACTACTTACTCCTGAATTAATTTCCTGTATACACACCTCTGTCTTAAAGTCTATTTCTCAGGAAACTGGACTTGCAGTATACTCTGTGACTTGCACGGGACTGTGACCCACAAGATCAGTAGCTCAAACCCATCAGCTGCTCCTCAGAAACCCTACACAAGGTTGCTATGAGTCAGTAGCGACTCAACAGCACTTAACAATCACACAACAAGCACTGTAACATAGATGAAGGCAAAGAAAGAAAGAAGAAATTAGACAGGTATGAATTCTGCCCATCTTTGGTCTTCTTGCTAGAGGCAGAGCTCTTTCCAGCATCCTCTCAAGCCTTCCTAGGCTGCTGACCTCACACAATGTCCTGCTTTGCAGGCAGACACTCAGACAACTTGCTCTTCCAGGACAACAGGGGGCGCCACAGGCTGGAGCACCACCGTCTGAGGCCTGCAGTTGCATTTCTGAAGGAAAGAAGAAGTGAAGCAAAGGAAGTTGGACCTGTCCCCTTCTCCTCAGTTTCCAGCTGGTTCCCATCTGGGGCCTCGAGTCTAGAAATCCTGAGGACACAGACATGGGCCCTGCTGGGCAAGCCTGCCTACTATTCCTTCTGCTAGAGTTCTCAGGTAGTTCTTGGGGTGAGGTGTGGTGAGGAAAAGGTTTCAAGTTCAAGAAGGTATCATGTATAAATAAGATGTGGCCTATCTGTACAACAGGAGTGCGGTGGCTCCATACGATAAACACTGGAGTGTGAACCACAAGATCCGTGGTTTGAGCCTGCCAGCTCCTCCAAGAGAGAAAGCTGAGGCTTTCTGCTCCCACAGAGATGTAAAGCCTCAGAAACCCCACACAGAGTCATTATGAGTTAGAACCAACTCAACAGTACTTAACAACATCAACAACCCATAAAATGGAATACTATTCAGTCATAAAGAGAAATAAAGATCTGTTGAGTGGAAATAACTCAGACATAAAACACAAATATTATTTTATGAAATAGCCATAACAAATATTTAGAGAGCAATGTTCACTAGGGGTTACCAAAGATGTGTAGAAAGAGGAAATGGGGAAGGGTATTGCTTAAGGGGGTACAGAGTTTTTGTTAAAAGTGATAAAAACATCTAGAAATGGAGAGTGGTGACTGCTGCCCAATGCAATGAACATAACTAATGTCACTGAGAGGGGTAAAGATGAGGCTTTCTGCTCCTGCAATGATTTACAGCCTCATAAACCCTTTATGAAGGAGCTCTGGTAGCGTAGTGGTTATGAATCAGGCTGTGAAACTTAAGATCAGCAGTTCAAAACTACCAGCCGCTCCATAGGAGAAATATGAGGCTTCCTGCTCCCGTACAGATTTACAGCCTCAGAAACCCTGTACAGGATCACTATGGGTTGGAACCCACTCGAAGGCCAACAACAACAACAAACCCTTTATGGGGTTTGTTATGAATTGGCACTGACTTGACAGCACTTAGTAACGTCACTGAATTTTACGCATAAAAATATTCAAAATGTTTTGTTATATTTTGTCACACTGAACTTTTTTTTCAAGAAAGCATCATGTAGAATAATATATATGACACGTCACTGATGGGATGCTATTTATGAATATGGTGACCTGTGAGAGTTCTGTAAGCTACAAGCCACGCACCATTCCAACGCTCACAGTTAGATAAGTTGTGGTTTCTGTGCCACCAAGTAGATGTTGTTGTTGTTGTTGTTAAGTGCCATCAAGTCGGTTCTGACCCACAGCAACCCTGTATAGGGTTTCTGAGGAGCAGCTGATGAGCTTGAACCACAGACCTGTGGCTCAAAGCGATTTTGCAGTCCAGTGCACTAACCCACAGTGCCACACTAGGACTCCAGTGGCACTGGGAGATAAGTACTGCACTGCTAACTACAACATCAGCAGTTCAAACCCACCAGATACACCTCGGAAACCCTAGAGAGGATTGCTATGAGCTGGAATCAACTCAATGGCACACAACAACAACAGCATAGGGCAGAAAAGAACTGCTCTGCTTCGTACGGTGTGCTAGGCTGTAATCTTTACAGGAGCAAATCATTCTATCGTTTATCCTAGGGAGAGGCTAATGGGCTTAAACTGTCAACCTTTCTGGATTTATAATTGCTGCTCACTGTTAAGTGCGTCCAGACAGTCTGAATCACAGTGGACTCTGTATAGGGCTACCAAGAAGTGGTTGGTGGGTTTGAACCACCAACCTTGTGGTTATCAGCCAATGCGAATTCTACAGCATCACACCAGGACTCCCAGAGTTGGATTTAGCAGTAAACATTGGAAACTAATGCACATCTAACTAGGTAAATTATAATATGATGTTGTTAAGTGCCATCAAGTAGATTTTCTATTGATAGTGGCCCCATGTGACAGAATAGAACTGTCCCCATAAGTCTAGGTTTAAGCTTTATGAGAACAGACTAGATTACTAGGTCTTTCTCCTGCTGAACCACTAGATAACCGACTTGGACTGTAGCTGAACATTTACCCATTTTGCTACCAGGACTTGTTAAGACATGTTATTGTTCAGTGCCATCAAGTCAGTTCTGACTCATAGAGACTCTGTATGTGGGTCTGAATCGTTGACCATGTGGTTAGCAGTACAGTATTTATCCTACAGCACCATATACTAAGGAAGGAAAGGAACATCCTGAATATGGTGGTGATATTTTCAATAGAATCGTCAAGGAAGGCATCACTACAGAGTCACTTGGGTAAAAACTTGAAGGAAGTAAGTGAGTCAGCTAAGAAGAAGATCTAGTAAATGAATATTGCAGGAAGAGGGCTGGAAGTGCAAGCTTAACTCAGTGCTGTCAGACATAAGCCTACTCACAATTTGTCCAGCCAACATTGATTTAAAATAGGGTAGAATGAGATCTCATAACAAAAAGCTAGCAAAGAAGCAGAATATACAAAAGTTGGAAAATGCCAACGCAGCTAAAGGAAGAACACAAAGGTAAACAGCTTGTAAATCTCAAAAACATCTGAGGGCATCATTTTATTTACATCCTAACATACCTGCTACTCTTGATGACAACCTTGAATTGTGAAGTAACAATGAAAGCATGTTCTATGCATGTTGCTCAGGAAGCAGGTTGTTGTTAAGTGCCATCCAATTGGTTATGACTCATAGTAACCCTATGAGTTTCTGAGGAGCAGCTGGTGGGTTTGAATTGCCGTGAGCAGTCCAGTGCTTACACTACTCCTAAAGAAGCAGGTAAGCTCATAATGATCGATATTCCCCCCAATGGGTTGGTATCTGTAAAACTTTGTTTTCTGACACCCACCTGTGTAATTTAAATAAACAGAAGCGTCACTGTTCAGTAAGTGCTGATAGAAGATGTGTCATTATATATTAATAACTTAGAGTGTCTTTCTTAGGGTCAGACTCAGAGAAATACTCTTCTACCAAAGGAGAATATCTGCAATCCGGTGAGTGGTCTCAACTTGGGCCAGGACTTGTAAGTTTGCAACGGAAACAAGGTGGGGTATGGAGGCTAGGTCTCAGATTTTGGCAATGGATGGGAGTTTGGGGATGATGGGAAGATGAGAGGTTCCTGGGTGGTGCAAATGGTTTGCACTTGACTATTAGCCTAAAGGTTGGCTGTTTGAGTCTAACCAGCAGTGGTACAGAAGAAAGGGCTGGCAATCTGCTTTTGTAAAGATTGCTGTTGTTGTTAAGTGCCAGTTAGTTGGTTCTGACTCATAGCAAGCCTGTATAAGATTTCTGATGAGCAGTTGATGGGTTCGAATTGAATGACCTGTGGTTAGCAGTCCAGTGCTGATCCTACAGTGTCACACCGAAAGTCCGCTAAGAAAACCCAATGGAGCAGTTCTACTCTGGAGTAACACATGAGGGTACCATGCTGCGGGTTAATGTGCTGAACTGCAAAGTAGGTTTAAACCACAAGGTCAGTGGTTCAAGCTTACCAATCACTGTGAGTTGGAACCGACTCGATGGCACTAAACAACAACAACAAACAGCAAGGGGTTTTAGTTTTGGAAAGATGGAACCAGAGAAATTAAACTCTAAAATTTCCACATTTCCCTCACTCTTTTCTCTAGTGTGTGGGCGACCTAAATTGACAGATCGAATTATGGGCGGCCAGGATGTTGCAAAAGGATACTGGCCTTGGCAGGTCAGCATACATAAGGGCTTAAACCACATCTGTGGAGGTTCCCTCATCAACGAAAGGTGGATCCTGACAGCAGCACACTGCATAAGCTCGTGAGTCCTAGCAAGTATCTAGCATGCAGACAGTTCTCAATAAACATCCTAATGACTTCATGGATGAATCAACCAACAGACAAGTCAAAGTTGTAACATAGGCAGGGCAAAAGGAAATTCTAGGTCACCTTCAACTCTAGAACTAGGAGCTACTAAGGACAGGGGTTGTTGTTGCTGTTGGTAAGTGCTGTCAGGTCGGTTCTGACTTGTATAGCAACCCTGTATAGGGTTTCCAAGGAGCGGCTGGTGAATTTGAACTGCCGACCTTGTGGTCCAGTGCTTATCCTACAGTGTCACAGCAGGACTCTGGGGACAAGGATTAAATGTAGAAAGAGAAATTACAGAGACAAGCACTGTGTTAGATACTTTTCTTTTTTTTTTTTTTTTGGCCAAATCATCTCTAAAATTCAGTCAGAAAATTTGTTCTAAGCTTGTTTGTGTAACAAACACTTTGGGCTCTCTCTCAGAGCCAATGTTGTCATAAGATAAGTAGCCTCGGGGAAAAGCCCATGGGGTTAAAGAATTGATGTCTCTCACCAAAAACAAGTGAAGGCCCAAGGCCTGTCAAGACTCACATAAGTGTACTTGGATGCAGGTCATCCTTAGTCAAGACTTGAGATAAGACCACAAGTCCATACCTTGGTAATAAATAGCCTTAGGAGAAATCCTGAGTTAGAGGTAGCCAGCAAAGTCACACATGATTCCTGACCCCCAGAAACTGAAATACACTGTTGTTTTGAGCCACTAGGCTACAGGGTAATTTGTTATGCAACAATAGGTAATTAGCATATGCAGAAATTAAAATGACAGAACTTTTCAATAACAACACCTAAAGTTCAATGAAAACAGAGTAATGATTTCAAAATGCCAAGTATTTTCAACATAGAATTCAACCCATACACAAACTACCAATCAAGTGGGGGGTAAAGTGAAAGTATTTTCAAATATGCAAAGCAGAAAACATGTTAGCACTCTTGCACATCTTCTCTCAGGAAACCATAAGAGAAAGTGCTTCATCAAAATAAAGAGGGGGAAAAAACAGGAAGACAAGGGAGTCAGGAAAAAGCATAACAACACAGTGTTATTGTTGTTATTAAGGGCCATCAAGTAGGTTCCGATACATAGTGACCAAGTATAGGGTTTCTGAGGAGAGGCTGGTGAGCTTGAACTGCAGACCTTGCGGTTCAAATCGACTTTGCATCCACTGCATTCACCCACATCACCACACACAGTACAGAATCTCAAAGAAAATCATAAATGAAAATGCTATGATGATAGATGTGGGGGAGTTCAGATTGGGACTAAAGGGTTGTTGTTGTTAAGTGCCGTCGAGTTGATTCTGACCCATAGGGACTCTGTATAGAGTTTCCAAGGAGCGGCTGGTGAGCTTGAACCACTGACCTTGCTAGAGGCCTCCAAAAAAGATCATACTGATAGAATGCCTGACATGTTTGAGAGGAAATGTACTCTTCTGGTGGAGAGTTTGGGGAACGAATGATGAATTGATGATGGTGGCGCTGTAGGATAAATACTGGACTGCTAACAGAACAGTCAGTTGTTCAAACACACCCAGTCACTCCTTGGAAACCCTATCCAAGGCTGCTATGAGTTGAAACCAACTCAACAGCACTTAACAACATAATAGTCCTGGTGTGGCACTATAGGATAAACATTAGACTGGTAAGCACAAGTGCAGCAGTTCAAATTAACCAACTGCTCCTTGAAAACTCTATATAGGGTCACTATGAGTCAGAACAAACACAATGGTACTTAACAACAACATATGTTG
>NW_006408673.1:6958947-6971070 GCF_000296735.1 Chrysochloris asiatica
TATGTTAAATATTTACTTATATCCTGTCTAGAATCTAGCTATAGCAAGGGTTGTTGTTGTTGTTAAGTGCCATAGAGTCGATTCTGACCCATGGCGACCCTGTATACGGTTTCCAAGGAGCAGCAGGTGAACTTGAACTGCCGACCTTGTAGTTCTATGCACTAATCCATAGCGCCACACTAGGACTCCATATAGCAAGGGTAGCAAATCCTAATAATTTAACTACACAATTACCTTTCCCAAACAGGAATTAAACCTGATATAAAGTTTGAATAAAATCTAGTATTTTAAAATCTGTGTTTAAAGTATTGTGTCAACACTAGGTTGTAGAAACAAGACAGAAATTGGGAGCAGAAAAGTAAAACCGCTTTAGAACAAAAGTTATATCTTTACTTAATCTGTAAGAATTTATTAGAATTACTCAAAAAAACTTCAAACATTCCAAAGTCAAAGAAATAATTTTGAATTATCTCTTGTTTTACATTAACTGTACCAAAAGATCCTTCCATTAGCAAAGATGATTGGAAAGTGATTATATAATTCTTTTGGATTCCCATTCAGAGACTTCTTATACATCGTGACTGACTTATATTTGTGACTTTTCATTTCTGTTTATTTCTACAGGTCCTGATTTCTACCCCACTCTCCAGGAAGTAAAATTGCCTGTACTAGACCACAAGGCTTGTGAACGACTCTACAACCCAGTCAGTATCTTTTTTCCAAATATGAACCCGATTATCAAAGAAGACATGATTTGTGCTGGTGATCCTGATGAAAAGAAGGACGCTTGCAAGGTTGGATTTTGTTCCTGAGGTTTAAAGTTCAAACAAAACATGTTATTTAATGAAACAAGTTTTCCTATCTGTAAACATCAGTAAAATGAGAGAAAAGTCCTTACAATAATTCTTTGTGATCCTGGATACTTAAACATGTACCTATGAATTTAGTTTTTTCAGTAAGAATGTTCATCTATGCCAATTTTAACCACATTAACCAGGGTCACTGGATTTTTATTGTAAAATTTCATAACTAGATTGGCACATAGCTGCTTTCTTTAGCTGCTTTTATTTTATTTTATTAAGAACATTCCATTTTGTGTCCACAAACATCTCTCCATCATCTTCTGGCGATGAAAATCATTCACCAGTTTTATCTTTGTTCTACTATTGTATGTAATGTACTGTTGTATTCAGGCTGTTTTCAATATTTTTTTTCCTTTATCTTTGATCATAATCAGCTAGGTACAATTTTCTTCATCTTTATCTGAGGTTCATTGAGCTTTTTGTGTGTGGGTGCTTTTAATCCACACACTTAGGTCTTTCATCAAAACTTAGGAAATTATCATGATTTCTTCAAATTATATCTTGTTCTCATCTCTTTTTTCTCTTTTTCTGGTTAAAACAAAAACCCTATTAGTGACCCCTTTCTAATATTGTCACACTTTTTTGATAAACCCCTTTTTAGTTTTAGCCCTTTTCCCCTCTTCTTCAAATAAATTAGATACTTTTATTAACCTACTTTCATTTACATTTTGCTATTCAGTAAGCTAGTTCAATTTTAAAATTAAGTTCATTTTTGAAATTTCAGAAATTTTGTAATTCTAAAATGTCCATTTGATTTTATACATATATACTTTTTTATATAAGTCAAGATTTCTTATCTGATCATTCATTATGAACATATTTTCCTTTATATTTGTTGGACATAGTATTTATAGCTACTTTAGAATCCTTAACTGCTAATTTCAAAATGTGATTTATCTCGGAATTAATTTCCAATGACTTGCTTTTTCTCAAGTAAAATTTTTCTGTTTTTCTTATAATACTTTGTTTTTGCTTAAATATCTAATAATTTTGGATTGTGTCCATGACCCTGTTAGTGATACATTATAGACAATATGGATTGCTATGTTCCTGTGAAGAATGCCAAATTTGTTTTTAACAGGCAGTTAGTTTGGCTGTGATTTCAAAGCCTGTTTGGACCTCTCTTGTAGTAGGCAGTAACTGAAATCTCTGTTCAATTCTCTGAGTCTTAGTTGAGCTGCTTGGAGTCTCACCTGTATATCTAAGTGGTTAGCCAGAGATCTGAGCAGAGTTTATATGGAGAACTTGGGGCCTACCCTCAGTGGCTCTCTCTGTTGTGGGATTTCTCCTTTCACTTGCGAACTGCTGTCTATTAGCCCTGAACTTGGTCCTCTGATTCCTCAAAATGAGACTGTAGTTTTTAATTTACGTTTTAGTCACCATCTAGTATGATGACAGGACCTGCTCTAGGAGAAACAAACAAACAAAAACAATTAAAAAGAAAAATTAAGTGTCGTCTCCCAAGAATTGGCTCCTCTCCTGTTTCTATTTTTGGCCACTGCATAACGGCACTGCAAGATAAGCACTTGACCATAAGGTTGGTTTTAACTGCTAAGTCTGTGGTTCAAACTCACAAGCTGCACTTTGATAACCCTATACAGGGTCACTATGAGTCGGAACCGACTCGATCAATGGCACTTAACAACAATAACATAGTGCCCTCAGATAACTGGCTTTTATATATAGTCCACAAAACAGAAAATCTGAATAGCTCTATAAGAAGTAGAAAGACTGAATAAGTGATATGAAATGGAAACAACTTATCTATTTAAAGAAGCCCATGACCACATGGCTTCACTGGTAAATTTTATCAAACATTTAAAGAAGAATTCATACTAATTCCTCATAAACTCTTCCAGGAAACTGAAGAGGGAATTCTCCCCAACTTATTCTAAGAAAGTAGTATTACCCAAAGAAAAATAAAACTATAGACAAATATTTCCTATGAATATGTTGTTGTTGTTAAGTGTCACTGAGTTGGTTCCAACCCACAGCAACCCTGTATAGGGTTTCTGAGGAGCAGCTGGTGACTTTGAACCACCAATCTTGTGGTTCAAACCTCCAATCTTGTGGTTCAAACTGACTTTGAAGTCCAACACATTAACCCACAGAGCCAAACCAGGACTCTTTTATGAATATAGGCATGAAAATGATCAATTACAAGCAAACTAAATCCAGCAACATTTAAAAAGCAGAATATCACACCACAACCAATAGGGACTTACTGCAGAAATGAAAGGTTAGCTTAATATCTCACTTTATGAAAGGTGCTGTTGTGGCACTCTAAGATAAGCAATGGACTGCTGACGACAGAGTCAGTGGTCCAAATCCACCAGCACTGCTTGGAAACATTATACAGGGTCATTATGAGTTGGAACAAACTCAATAGCACTTAACAACAACAACCATATTGATAAAGTTAAGAACAACAACAACAAAAATCACATGATTATCTAAAGAAAAAGCACTAGGCAAAATCCAACAACTTTTCAAAAAAAAAAAAAAAAAACTTGGAATAATAGATGGGAACAATTCCATATAATGCTTACAATAAACCCACAGATAACATCAGACTTATTGATGAAAGGTTGAATACTCCCAAGATTAAGGAACAAACAAGAACTCTTGCCACATCTAGCTAACACTGTCCCAAAGGTTCTAGTCATGGCAGTTAATCAAGAAAAAAATACAAGTAAAACTATTTACATATGACATGATCTTATGTAGAGAAAAGCTCAAAGAATCCATAAGAAAAACCTTTTGGAACTAATAAATTGCATGCTTGCTGGCTGAAAATGAAGAAGATCTGAAGCACTTACTAATGAAGCACTTACAGCCATCAATATAAATGACAATTCATTGTAAAGGTAACAAAAATTCTCACCACTGACCAATCAACATCATAACGGAGAAAAGGTTTCAACTGTCAGGGATTTCATTTTCCTTGGATCCACAATCAATGCTTAGGGTAGCAGCACTCAAGAAAGCAAGCAGTATATTCACTGGGAATATCTGTTGTAAACCACCTCTTTTAACAGTTAAACAGCAAAGATGACACTTGGAAGACTAAGATGTGCCTGACCCAAATTTCATGGAATTTTCATGTGCAAGTTGGACAATACATAAGGAATACTGGAGAAGAATCAAAGCATTTGAATTATGATGTTGGTGATGAATATTGAATATACTACAGACCAGAAGAATGAATAAATCTGTCTTGGAAAAAAGTACTGTCAAAATGTTTCTTAAAGGCGAAAATGATGAAACTTGTATTACCTTCTTTGAATGCAGTATCAAAAGGGACCAGTCTCCAGAGAAGGATATCATTATCAGCCAAACAGACGGTCAGCAAAAAAGAGGAAGACTCTCAACAAGATGGACTGACACAATGGCTGCAACAAGATAGTTTCTATTTCTAAATTAAAATAATTTTTTAAAGGGCTCTCAGAAGAAAACAGATGGATGAACCTTTGTGACTTTGAATCAAGCATCCACTTCTTAGATGTAACATCAAAGTATATGACAAATCTAACAATTAGAAAATTCAAGTTCATCCGATCTAAAAATGTGAGCATTAAAGGAGTCCATTACGAAAGTGAAAAAGGAAGCTACAGAATGGCAGAAAATATTGACAAATCATGTATTAGATAAGGGACCTGTGTGCAGATTTACAGCCTCAGAAACCTAATCAGAGTCGCTGAAGTCAGAACCAACTCCACAGCATATAACCGCCGCCACCACATAGAATGAGCACTGGGCAAATCTGTTGCACAACAACTCTTTAAAATGTTCAAGAGCAAAGAGAGATAGCAGTTTGATGACAGTGATGGCGCCTGACGCAAGCAACGGTATTTTCAATAGCCTTAAATGCATAGTCTGTTTTGCATAGGATCGCTATGAGTCAGAACAAACTCTACTGCACCTAACAACAACATATTCATGTAAAAGTTGGACAATACATAAGGAAGACTGTAGACGAGTTGATGCATTTGAGTTTCGGTGTTAAAAAAGAACATTAAAATGGTCTGCCAGAAAACAAACAAAATCTGTATATAGCCAGAATGTTCCTTAGAAACCAGGATGAGGAGATTTCATCTGTCATACTTCAGACATGTTATCTGGAGGGACCATTCCTTGGATAAGGACATCATGCTTGGTAAAATGGAGGTTTGGTGAAAAAGAGGAAAACTCACAACAAAATTGATTGGTCCAGTAGCAGCAGCAATGGGCTCAAGTGTAAAATTGTGAGGATGATGCAGACCATGCAGTGTTTCATTCTGTTGTGCATAGTGTCACTATGAATCGGAATTGACTTGATGGCACCTAACAACAACAATCTAAATAAATAAAGAATATTTATAATAAATTTACAATAAATATCGATAAACTTACATATAAGAATGGACTTTAAAAATATAAATAATCCAATTTAAAAGTGGGCCAAGAATCTGAATTTATGATAGAGTTTTCTCCAAAGATTACAAATGGCCCATAAGCACATGAAAACATGCACAAAGTCAATAGTTATCAGGGAAACTAAAACCACAATGAGATAACACTTCACATCCACTAGGAAAGCTATAATATAAAAGACAGATGATAATGAGAGATGATGAGGATAAACTAGAGCTGAAACTCATACACTGGGTAGCAGGAATGTAAAATGGTACAAGCACTTTGGAAAAGTCTGGCATTTCCTCAAAATGTTCAACTCAGTTACGACTGTTGTTGTTGTTGCTGTTAAGTGCATTTCAGCTGGTTCCAATTCATAGTGACTGTCTTGGACTGTGAATCACAAGGTTGGTAGCTCAAATCTACCAGTCACTCTGTAGGAGACAAATAATTTGCAGCCTCAGAAGCCTATAGTTACCACATTTCCCAGGAGTTACACAGCTAGGTATATACAAAGAGAAGTGAAATATGAAACGTGTACATAAATATTCATAATAGCATTTTTCATAACAGCCAAAAAGTAGAAACAACCTAAATGTCCATTAACTTGTGAATGAGTAGACAATTTGTAGTATATTCATAACCCACTACTATAGAGTTGATTCCAGCTCATAGCAACACTGTGTAAGGTTTCCAAGGCTGTAAAGGAACAGAAAGTTTCATCTTTCTCCCACACAGTAGCTGGTGGGTTTGAACTGCCGACCCTATAGTTAATTGTTATTGTTGTTAAGTGCTGTCAAATCAGTTCCAACTCACAGCTACCCTGTATAGGGTTTCTGAGGAGGGACTGGTGAGTTTGAATCACCAACCTTATGTTTCAAACCAACCTTGCGGTCCACTGCTTATCCTACATTGCCATTCATACAATGGTATATTCCAAAACCAAAAGAAAATAAACCAATTGCCATTGAGTCAATTACAATTAAGGTTGTTGTTAGTACCACTAATCAATTTCAATTCATAGTGACCCTGTATAGAGTTTCTAAGGAGCAGCTGGTGGGTTTGAACTGCCAACACTGAGGCTCAAATCGACGTGCAATCCAGTGCTTACCTTAGAGACACACTGGGATTCCAATACAGGGTTTCCAAGACTGTGTATCCTTACAGAAGCAGACAGTCTCATTTTCTCCCACGATGCAGCTGGTGGTTAGCAATACCAGATCTCCAGTGGAGTATTGTTGTTGTGAAGTGCTGTCGAGTAGGCTCTGACCCATAGTGACCCTGTGTAGGATTTCCAAGGAGTGGTTGGTGAGCTTGAACCTCTGACCTTGCAGTTCAAACCGGCTTTGCTATCCAGCACATTAACCCACAGTGCCACACCAGGACTATTATTCATCCATAAAAAGCAATGTAGCATTTATAGATGCTGGTGACACTTGAAAATATTATTATAAGTGAAGGAAGCCAGACACAAATGAATATATACGTTGATCCTATTTGCATAAATTGCTTACCTCGGAGACCATGTGCGTGCAGGGTCACTATGAGTCAGAATCAACTAAACGGCACTTAACAACAACAAAAGGGAAGTATGGTGGCTCCATGGTAAGCACTGGACTTCAAACCACAAGGGTGTTAGTTTGAGTCCACTAGCTGTCCTGTGGAGAAAAGATGAGGTTTTCTGCTCCCAGAAAGATTTACAGTCTCAGAAGCACTACATAGGATCACTCTGAGTTGAAGCCAACTCCATGGCACTTGACAGTAACAGGGCTGAAGGGGCTGAGTAAGTGGGGGTTACTACTAATGGGCACAGGGTTTCTTTTGGGGGTGAAGAAAGCATTCTAACATTGTAATAATGGTTGTATAATGTTGCGAATATACTAAAACCCACAGTAGAAGAATTGATGCATTTGAGTTATGGTGTTGGAGGAGAATATTAAAAGTATCATGGACTACCAGAAGAAAAACCAAATCTGTGTTTGGAGGATGTACAGCCAGAATGCTCCTTAGAAACCACAATGGCCAGATTTAGTCTTTATCAGGAGGGACCGGTCATACATATTATGCTTGGTAAAGTGGAGGACCAGCGAAAAAGAGGAAGACCACCAACGAGATGAATTGGCTCAGTAGCAGTAGCAATGGGCTCAAAGATAGCAACGATTGTAAGGTTGATACACAACCGGGCGTGTCTCATTCTGTTGTGTATAAGATTGCTATGAGATGGTACCAACTTGGCGGTACCTAACAACAACAACAACTAAAATCCATTCAACTGTATACTTTAAATGGGTGAGTTATATATGATGTGGTGCAATGGATTTCTCTCTCTCATGTTGCTTTTCTAGCCCTAGGTTTGTAATTTTTCTGGAATGACTAGTCAAGTGAATACAATCAGCTATCTGCATAAAGAAGCTGCATGGACAGGTCATTTTGATATCCACATAAGCAGCTTGCAATTCAACTAATGGAATTGGTTGATTTATAAAAGCCACACCTTGAAACTGACATGATATTCTCCTATATAAGTGGATAATCTCTGGTAGTGTAGTGGTTACGAATCAGGCTGCAAGCCTCAAGGTCAGCAGTTCAAAACTACCAGCTGTTCTGCTGGAGAAAGATGAGGCTTTCTGCTCCCATAAAGATTTATAGCCTTGGAAACCCTGTACAGGGTCGCTATGAGTCGGAACCGACTCCACAGCACAAAACAACAACAACAATCTCACAAAGGTTATTGGTGACCTCTTGATCAATAAGAGCCTGGAGAGGTATGCATCCTACAGACTCAGGGTCCCTGTATGGAGAACCTCCTAGAACAGGGTAAAAGAGCTATCATACAAGTCAAGGACTATAACACTGAGCTGGTAACACTGAAGAATGAAGAGAAACAGCAGCAAGCACAGCAGAGCCACAAGAGAGAGAAATGATGGTAGCTGTATGAGTAGCAGGAGTGATGAGACCAGCAGGCAGCACTGGCGAGTGAGTCAGCCCCATGGAGCAGGGCTGGGCTTCTCCAGCAGGAGGCTACCAATGAAGCTGGGTACGCTGCAAAAGAGAAGAGGCTCAGGCCTCACTCATTCAGGCAGATGACAGAGCAGAACAAACGGCAGTATGGGGGCCAAGATGGCCACTTTTAGGTAATGGTAAGATGGTATGGCTGGACTGAGAACTGTAATCTGAGCAGGCCAAAGAGAGGTCTGCAGAGGCTTGGGCTACCTCTGAAAGTTTTGCATCAAAAGACATCACAATGTTGGCCTAACTCTGGCATTGTTCCAGGATCATGCTGAAGCTGCCAGTTGAAAGCTGGACCAGTAAGAACAGGGGGCCAGACCCAGTCAAGGAAAGCCAGAGAAAGAGAGAACAAACACAACTCTACTGACCCTACCTGAGATGACGACACAAATGCTAAGAGAGACAGACAAACCTGCTGACTCTGGCATGCTCACCCAGTGATAAAGAAATGGACATGAGTAATTTGGGAAGGATGAATGGATCTCCTTTTAGACTTACATGGGTTCTTTCCTTCTCATGCTAAGTAAGATACTTATGGAGGTAGCCAGTTCACCTCTATTCTGTTCCTGTTGTTTTACTGTATACCTTCTATAAATAATAATTGTTGTTGTTATTGTTAAATGCTGTCAAGTCAGTTCCGAGGCTGAATAGGATTTCCAAGGAGTGGCTGTGAGCTTGAACCACCAACCTTGTGGTTCAAACCGACTTTGTAATCCACCACATTAACACACAGCATCATACCAGGACTCCATAAATAATATTATATAAATAATAATAATACCTTTCAATTTTCAATATTATACAAGTGCCTTGTGTATGTAAGTACAACACAATCAAGATCTGACAGTACAGTCCTTATCTCAGAAGTCTTATCACTGCTTGTAATTTTAAGGCAACTGGTGTGAAGTTTACGCACTCAGTTTGCATATTATGTGAATTATATTTCAAGAAAGGTGTTACAACATAAAAAGACAGGTTGACAAATATACTACCAACTTCTATCACTATTATTTTACTTTTACAAAATAAGGCAGGAAGAGCTTAAGAATAGAAAAAATAAACACAGTTCATTCCGTTGAGTAAATCTAGGGAGCCCTGGTATGGCGCTGTGAGTTAATGCACCAGATTGCAAAGCCATTTGAACCACAAGGTTGGCAGTTCAAGCTCACCAGCTGCTCTTTGGAAACTCCATACAGGGTCGCTGTGGGTCAGAACCAACTTGATGGCACTTAACAACAACAAAGCTTTAGTGAGAAACTCATCATATTATTCTTATTTCTCTTATTTACTGGTGAAAATTGTATCACAGAGGAGCATTTTGAAGATGCTGGTATATTTAGCTACAATTCCTGCCAATTTCAAATTCTATGATTCTAGAATTGCTGGGATCTCCCCATAATGCAGTGAGCCTTACAGCTCTCTCGGGAGCTACTGTCTCCGTGGGCTTTCACTGCTTGGTTCTAAGGAACTCTTCAACCCTCTGGCCTTTCTCTCTCCTCTTCATGGTCTCTTTTCACTATACTCATGACCATTTCCTCTTCCTTAGGGTGATTCTGGAGGGCCTCTGTCCTGTGATATTAACGGTGTGTGGATCCAGATAGGAGTGGTAAGCTGGGGCCTAGGATGTGGACAATCCCTTCCTGCAGTCTACACCAGTGTGCTATACTACCAACAATGGATTAATGCCACCATCTCAAGAGCTGCGGTTTTGGGTTCCAAGAACCTGAATTTATCTGACTTCCTACTCACAACTGTACTGCTCTCTCTGACTCTCCTGGGACCCCTTTGGGACTAACATGATACTAGGAGAGTGGGCTGTGTAGCTGAAGCTGTCAGCTGAGTATAAGGCTGGGAAGGGAATGCTCACAGAATAAGACCCAAGGACAGAAAATTCACAGAAGAGTCACTGGGTATGCTGGATGACTTCATTGAAATCATTTGAAATGTTTTTTTAAAAATGTTTTTGATTCTGGAAGTGTGTTTAAGTGATTAGAATGTGAACAGCTGAGAAATAAAGCTGCTTTCTGTACACTTTGTTCCCTAGTGTCTATAAATAACAAGAGCACCTTTCGATTAGTAGCACCGTGTACATGTCTTGTGTATATGACCCAATCAGACAGGATACTACAATTCTCATCCCAGAAATCTTAGCACTGCTTGGAATTTTGAAGCAACTAGTGGAGTCCTGGTGAGGTGCTACAAGACAATGCACTGGACCACAAGGTCGGTGGTTCAAACCCACGAGCTGCTCTTCAGAAACCCTGTACAGGGTCACTATGAGTTGGAACCGACCTGATAGCACTTAACAACAAGACGTGAGTGTGTTTTAAAAGGATCCCTGGTAGTACAGTGGATAAGCATTTGGCTGCTAACCAAAACGTCCATGTTTTGAACCCAAAAGCAGCTCCACGGTAGAATGATGTGGTAGTCTGCCTCCATAAACATTTGTTGTTGTTGTGAAGTGCCGCTGAGTCGATTCTGACCCATAGTGACCCTGTATAGGGTTTCTGAGGAGCAGCTGGTGAGTTTGAACCACCGACCCTTGCAGTTCAAACGGCTTTGCAGTCTTGCAAATTCTCTGGGACAGTTCTACTCTGCCTTAAAGGGTCACTCTGAGTCAGAATAACTTTATGGCAACAGGCATTTTTGGATTAGATGTATGTTTATAAACATAGTCTACATGGTATTCTCTTATCCCCTCTACAGATAAGTATATGTGAACACAAATTAAACAGCTTCTAGAGAGTGGTGCGTGGCGCTGTGGGTTAATAATGTGCGAGACTGCAAAGCCATTTGAACTGAACTGCAAGGTTGGCGGTTCAAGCTCACCAGCTGCTCCTCGGAAACCCTATCCAGGGTCGCTATGGGTTGGAACCAACTCAATGGCTCTTTAACAACAACAACAGAGTGTGGTGCTGTAGGATAAGCTTTGGACCTTTTTACAAAGTCAGTTCCAACCACAAAGTGGGTAGTTCAAACTTACCAGCTGCTCCTCAGAAACCCTATAAAGGGTCACTATGAGTCAGAACCAACTCAACAGCACTCAACAATAATAGAAACAAGGTACCTTGGTGTGGCTCTGTAAGATAAGCATTGAACTGCTAACCTCAAAGTCAGTGGTTCAAACCCACCAGCCGCTCCTTGGGAACCCTATACTGGGTCACTATGAGTCAGAAAAGCAACTCAACAGCACTTAATAACATCAAGTGGTTTAATGCCATTTCTATAAAAAGTGATTTAAAATGTGTACACAGGGGAAAAAAAGCTATCCCTTGTTTCATCAGCATGTTACCTTTTGTTAGCATGATGTATCTTATTTCCCTTTATGCCTAGGCTCAACTGCAGTGCTTTCCTTTATGCTAGGTTTTCTGGCATAATTCTACTCATTAAATCTAATTTGAGTGGATTAAAGGGGTTTTTGGTTTGGGTTTTTTGTTTTAACTTTCACTGAGGTTTGGGTGAAAGTCTAGAGAACAAATTGGTTTTCCATTTAAAGTCATACACATTTTGTTTCATGTCCTCCCCAACCCTCACAATATAACAACACTCTTCCCACCTCCTCTCCTATGTTTACCGTTTCTATTCCTCCTTCTTTCCTAACGCTTTCAGCTTTCTGAACTTTGTCCTTGGGCAAATGCTGCACTGTTGATCTCATAAGGCTAAATGCTCTAAGGCTCTAAGGAATGCATAGCTCCCTAATGTCACTGTCCACTCTGTTGTTTGGCTGGAAGTTAGTTAAGCCACGGGGCTGGGGGTGGGGGGGGGTGTGTGAATTCAGATACAGACTTGAAAGGTGTCTAAGGGCTATAGTCTCAGTGGTCCCACAGGGCTTTATCACACCAGTAAGTGTGGTCCTTAT
>NW_006408673.1:6971365-6978739 GCF_000296735.1 Chrysochloris asiatica
GTATAGGGTTTCCAAGGAGCAACTGGTGAGCTTGAACCACTGACCTTGCAGTTCAAATGGCTTTGCAGTCTGGCGTATTAACTCACAGTGCCATACCAGGATTCCACTAGGGGATAAACTGTTGTTGTTAAGTGCTGTCAAGTCTATTCCAACCCATAGCGACCCTGTATAGGGTTTCCAAGGAGCAGCTGGTGAGCTTGAAACACTGACCTTGCAGTTCACATGGCTTTGCAGTCTGGCACATTAACCTACGGCGCCACACCAGGGCTCCAGGGGATAAACAAATGCATTTAATAAGAAGTGAGAGTAGATTTGGAACTTAAAATCCTTGCTAACCCAAGTCCACAAAGACAATGTTCTTCATCCAACTGTAGTGAGTAGCAACTAGGAACTTAAAAGTTTATGAGCAGTCTTCTCAGGTGCAACTACTGGTCTCTCACTGTCCGGAGGAAAGACAAGTGATAGAAATTGAAAATGCTTGGAAACAATTAGTCCAACAAACTACTGGACCACGTCAACATCAGTGTTTACAACCCTGAGGCCAAAAGAACGAGATGGTATCAGCTACTACTACCAATTGCTTTGAAAGGGAAACAATTGAAGGTCCTGCATAGAGTGGGAGAAAATGTGGAACAAATCTCCAATTCATAAAAAAAAAGAGAGACCAGGATTTACTGGTCAGATAGAATGGTGAAGCATGAGGCTACGTACGGTCATTGGCCACACTTCAGGTCTAGAAATGGACTCACCCCATGATTCAATTTTTAGCCAATTTTTTGGGGGGAACAACAAATACTAATGAGATAGATATACACACCATAGAAGAGCCAACCATTCAAGATCAAAAGGACAGGATTAACCCAAGGACAAACTTCAGATGGGTTGGGAAAGGAGAAGGAATGGAAACAAGAAACACAGGGAGAAAGTGGGATACGTAATATTACATTGAAGCAGCTCTGGTAGCATAGTGGTTACGAATCGGGCTGCTAATATCAAGGTCAGCAGTTCAAAACTACCAGTGGTTCCATGGGAGAAAGATGAGGCTTTCTGCTCCCGTAAAGACAGCCTTGGAAATCCTATGCAGGGTCGCTATGAGTAAGAACTGACTGCACGGCACATCACCACCACCACCACCACCAATATTAATTACATTGATAGGACTGCAATCATTGAGATGAAATAAAATGTATAGCTTGTTGAATATAAAATTGATGATCTGCATTGTGAACTTTCACTTAATTCAAAATCAAAAGTTTTAAAAAAATTCTTGTTAACCCTCACCCTTACCCCCATTTAAATTACTGCTTTAGATTCTAACTGGTAACCTCACATCCTTCCCTATGCCTCCCACTTTCACCCACCACTTATTCATAGAATTCAGACCAGTGTTTTATCAAAAAATCTTTTTTATATCATTCTCCCTTTTTCTTCTGCTTACAGAGCTTCAAAAGCATCTTGTTGTTCACAGGACTAGAACTAAGGTCCTTATTAACAGCCTGGGAGTCCTGGTGTGGCGATGTGGGTTAATGTACTGGACTGCAAAGTCAGTTTGAACCACAAGGTTGGCAGTATAAGTTCACCAGCTGCTCTATAGGAAAACCTATAGAGGGTCACGATGGGTCGAAATCAACTCGACAGCACTTAACAACAACTAACTCCTGTGCCATCTGACCTCAACCTACCTAACCTCATTCTGCATTATTACCCCCTGCTCGATAAGTTTTCACTTCCTCAAGTGCTCCAAGCACCCTCTCAGGATCAGACTTCTCCCTCTACCATTCCTTGTCCCAGGCAGCTGTTGCCTAGTTAATTCTTACTCTGCCTACACATCTTAGTGACCCTTTTCCTCTCTCGTGGAAGCCATCCCTGGCTCTCTTGACCAGAACAAGTCCCCCTTATATAGTCTCCTAGCACCATGAAGCCTTAACAACTGTGTACTTATCTAAGTAATGTGTGTCTTTCTTACCAAATCATGAGGTCCATGAGAGTAAGAAGCGTTTTGATTTTCACCCACACACACCACTGTATTTTGGTTTCAATAAATATTTTTAGAAATAATAAATAATAAAATTAAATTGTTTCCCTGCCTGGACTCTTGGATATTTGGTTTATGGGTAGCCCAGGACTCGGCACAATGCCTCACACAAGGTAGGTTTTCAAATATTAGCTGAATGAAAAGATGAAGGAAAGAATGCTCCAGCCCATTTTTCTTTCTCAGACCTTTCCAGCCATAAAGAACAAAGGAAAGAAGACAGTATGCAAAGCAGATGAATTGAGACGTTTCCAGAGGCAAGATTCTCATGCTAAGTAGGCTCTGTAGTGACCCAGAGAGTAAAGCAAAATACAGCTAAGAGAGGAAAAAGGAGGGCAAGAGGGAGAAAGAAGCACTGGCCAAAGTCAGAGAAGAACAAATACACAGTTGTGTGCACCAGGAAAACACAAGAAAGAGGACATGAAAAAGGTTATGAAAGTCAAAGCACCTGCTGCCTCTCATTCCTCCAAACCCTTAGCTCAAAATAGGAAGCAGTCGTTCCACAGCATGAGACTTGGCAGAATTTTTCTCATGAGACAGGAGTTGAAATTTAAAACTTTGGAAGGGTCCAGCCCTTGCCAAACCCAACTAGGATACAGAGAGAAGACCACGTGTCCTCACAGTTTTGGTCCCATTGAATGTACCAGGGATGGGTCACTGTCCTGACAGCTGACCAGGTTGTGGGGAAGTTGGCCTAGCATCATAGTCAACAGATGCACTCCATTTTGGACAACCCAACAGACAACCCTTTCTCTTGGGAAGTCTGAATGTCAATCACACAGTATATGTCAGCAGTAAGTCCTCACCATGTTCCAGGCACTATTCTAGGCTCAAAGATACAGCAACACATACTCCATATCAAGCCCTGCCCTCAAGGGATTTACAATGGAAGAGAAAGAAAATACCTAAACAAACAAAGAAATGTATAACACCATGTAGAGAAATGTCTCATTAAAAAAAAAGGGGGGGGGACGACATAGACTAATCAGGAAACTTCTCTGAGGAGGTAATATTTAACTGAAGACGGAAAGGAGAAGGGGGGCGGGGGAGAAACAAAAACTGAGAAAAGAGCATTCCAGGTAAAGAGATCAGCACATTACAAAGGTTCTGAGGTGTTAGCATGTTAAGTGTGTATGAAGAAGAGCAGGGAGGTCAATGTGGATGAGCACTGTGAGCACAGGGGACGAGGCGACAAGGACAGAAACCAAGGACAGAGCAGAGGTCAGGCTGTCTATAGCTTCACAGATTTCAATACAGACTTGGAATTTCATTTTCAGTGAGATTAGTAGCCACTGGAGGGCTGAGAGCAGGAAATGAATAAAGAATGGAAGAGTGGTGCTGATATACAGAATCCCACAATATTGCTCATGGATGTATGCAGAGGCCAGAGGGTAGCTCAGAGGGTAATCAGACAGTAGTGGAGTCAGAGCAAGCAGAAGAAACAGAATCAGACAGCAATGCACCAGTGTGGAGCACAGGAAACTCTAGATGGCTGCTGTATCCTGAATATGAGTCAGAGAAGGCTTGGGTTCTAAAAGACGGCTTTCTTGTCTTTCCATATTCCCCCATTAGCACTATTATAATAACCAGTTATAATCGACTCTGACTTCTGCAGACCCCATGTGAGCCACAGGATTTTCAATGGCTGACTTTTTAGAAGTAGATCCCTGGGCTTTATTCCAAGACACCTCTGGGTAGCAGTTGAACATGGTAACCATTTGCACCACACCTAGAACTCCTGGTCTTACAATATCAGGAATATTAGCTAAGGGAATCCAAGAAAGGCACAAGCCTATGTTTCTTACCATCTACTTCATAATTCATCATTACTTTACTGTTTGTTTGGTTTTTCCTTATTACCCAGACCACTGTGTCCACACCTCAATGTACCATTTTCTGTCTACTGACTAGACACAGAAACAGTAAAATATGAATGATATATTGGAAGGAACCTAGCAAATGGTTCTTAAAAATTATCAAGAAGCTTTTCTCCTGATAAAATTGTACAAATAATGACTTTCATATGTGATGTATTTTCGGAGTCCTGGTGTGGTGTTGTAGGATAAGCACTCGACTGCAATGTCAATTTGAACCATAAGATCAGCGGTTCAAATCCACCAGCTGCTCCTCAGAAATCCTATACAGGGTTGCTATGAGTAGGAATAGACTCATAGCACTTAACAACAACAAAGATGTCTCAACAATTCTTGTGATTGTATTTCAAAGAGGCTGAAACTAACTACAAATATCTATAAAAACATAGATATTTTTGTTTCAATGGCTAATAAACATGTGAAGCTTAGTCCAATATATGAGATATGGCACATGATAACACATTACTAAAGGGGAAAAAAATCAATAAACATTTGCATTCACAAAACCAAAATGTCCAGTACTTGTGTGGTATTGTGGGTTAATGTACAGGACTGCAAAGTCAGTTTGAACCACAAGGTTGGCGGTTCAAGCTCACCAGTCGCTTCTTGGAAACCCTATACAGGTTTGCTATGGTACTCGATGGTACTTAACAACATTTGACACCACCAAATGAAGAGGAAATAAATAGGGACAGCTTTACATTTTATTGGTGGAGAGGGATTGGGAGACAGGGTTCAACAAAGCATTTCTGCCTTAAAAATCAATTTTGAATTTATAGAACACTTTATTTTTTGGAGCATCTAATTTTGATATACTTGAATTGTCATTTGAACATGTCTTGAATTTTAATTAATTTTAATTAATCGGATTTGTTAAGGTCACAATAAACAAATAGAGGTACATACTCCAGCTGCTGAAAATCCCCACTCCCCACAAAATGGAAAAATAAAGTAATACATTGAATTATTATTTCTAGGTCTCCTCTTTATATAACAGAGGGACTATTGTAATTAATTACCCATTTGTCCTTTATTTCGTTAAATGATAAAGTAACCTAAAACATGTGGGAACATTGCAAAAGGAATTCCAAATTATAAATTTGGAAATTTTGATATTATTTATCAGAAGTCGATGTTTATCAATTCAGATGCTTGACCTCATTTTGAAGCTGTAATATTCTCTCCACCAAACCTGACCTAAAACAAATAGTTTATTATGCACTATAAACCAGCTAGCTACCTGAGAATTTTGTTTAACATGTTCTTTCTTCAAGAAGGAAAGAATGGAAGTCATTCAAAATAACCAGAGGTCAGATTAATTTTATTTCCTACTATCAATAATTGAGTGGACACTGTTATAAGAATAAAGAAGACTAAAATCTTTAATGGGAATTTCTAATTGCCTTTCAGGCTAATTATCCTCAACTGACCCAAATTCTCTCCCCAACTTCTAATACCACGTAAGCCTTCACTTCCTGTTTCCATGTGGCTGGAACACAGTGATGGGAATCTAGTTCCTTGGCACTAGGTACCACTTTTATGACACTTAGCCCACATGACCTTTTACTATAATTAGCTATGAACACCCAGGAGTGAAAGGGCTAGAAAAGGATGAAGGTCTAAGAGTCCAGAATGAGAAAGGAATTCTAATTTTATGGAAATACTAAGAAAAGGACAGATTCTCAATAGAATTAAGAACATATTTTGATTGGACATGGATGTGATTTGATGGATTGGATATGGGTGATAGGAGTGGGAGGGAGGGCAACGAGGTTGGAGAGTGATTTCAAGAATGATTCCTATGATGAGCTATAGAAACTATCGTCATGAGGTAACTGTAAACCTTGGACCAAAACAATCCCTAAAGTCTTCTTGAAACCAAATAGTTTAACTTAGTAAAGCACGTCTACCTTGAGCATTGTGCTCGTTTAATGTTTATCCTTTATGAATGAGGCCAAATCTACAATAGCAACTCAAAAGATTAGATAGGAATCTTAGGTTGTTGTTGTTAAGTGCCCTTGAGTTGCTTCTGACTCATAGTGACCCTGCATAGTGTTTCTGAGGCTTCCAATCTCTGTGGTAGCAGAAAGCCTCATCTTTCTCCCATGGAGTGGCTGGTGGGTTTGACCCACTGGCCTTGTGCTTCTTAGTTCAGTACTTATCACACAGAAACTTAAGAGTTGTGGTTTTATGTCAGTGAAGGACATAAAAACTCAAAAAAGGAAGGTGAGAATGGGTATACAACTCGAAAAATATAATGGTCCCCAAAAATGTCCAAGTCCTAATCCTTCAATAATACTCCCCAATGACATCCAAGTCCTAATCCCTAAAACCTGTGAATGTGTTGCTTTTTATGTTAAAAGGTATGCTGCAAATATGATTAAGATGGGGAACCATTCTGGATGATGTGGGTGGGCCAAATGTAATCACAAAGGTTCTTATATGAGAGGCAACAGGATCCCAATCAGAAGGAGTCATAGGATGGAAACAGAGGACAGGGAGAAGACGCTATGCTGCTGGCTTTGAAGACAGAAGGGGCCAGGTGCCAAGGAATGCAGGTGACCTCTAGACGCTAGAAAGGGCAAACAGGTTCTCTCCTGGAGCCTCCGGAAGGAAAGCGACCCTGCTGACACCTTAACTTGAGCCCAGTGAAATTGATTTCAGAATTTTGACATATAGAACTGTAAGATAATACACTTGTATTGCTTTAAAACACTGACTTTGCAGGAATTTGTTACAGCAGCAATATGAAACAAATTCACACATTAGATTTGAGAGTCATGTTTGATACTCCAGTGAAGATGATGAGTGGGCAGTCTGGAGCTCAGAAGAGATGAAAGTACTAGAGAAATGAAGTTAGAAGAATCTGCTTGAATTATGGACCCTCTTTCCCACATCACTCCACCCCGTGCCCCTCCCCAAAACACCCCAGCACACACACAATATTGTTTTTATATAATTTCAATGTGCTCAGTAATACTTATATTCATAGTGGGGTTGGTTATGTGTCGTAGAGTCCGTTGCAACTCATAGCAAGCACCCTAGATAGGGTTTCCAAGGCTGCAAATCTTTAAGCGAGTTGAAAGCCTCATCTTTCTCCCATAGAGCAGCTGGTAGATCTGAACTGCTGACCTTGCAGTTAGCAGCCCAATTTGTAACTCACTACACTACCAGATTTCCTTTGGCATATAGTGTTGCTGCTGTATGCCTTTGAGTTCCAACTCATAGCAATCCTGGATAGGGTTTCCGAGACTATAAATCTTTATGAGACCAGAAATCCTCATCTGTCTCCCACAGATCTCTGGTAGATTTGACTGCTGTCCTTGTAGTTAGCAGCCCAACAAGTAACCCACTACATTACCAGGACTCCTTTTGGCATATGTTCAGTGCCACAGTTGTTGTTGTCAGGTGCCATCGAGTCGGAACCGACTCACAGCAACCCCATGCACAGCAGAATGAAACCATGTC
>NW_006408673.1:6979038-6980451 GCF_000296735.1 Chrysochloris asiatica
GAGGGATCAGTCCCTGGAGAAGGACATCAGCTTGGTAAAGCAGAGGGTCAATGAAAAAGAGAAAGGCCATCAATTAAATGGACGGACACAGTGAGGTTGGCCTTGGGTCAGGCAGTGTTTCATTCTGCTGTGCATAGGGTCGCTATGGGTCGGTACCGACTTGGTGGCACCTAACAACAACAAAGGGATTTTAAGGTGATGGAACTGTTCTATATCTCTACTCAGGGTGAGGGTGGGGGTGGTCATATGACTCTACCTCTGCATTAAAACTCAGAGAATTTGAATTAAACCAAGAAAAAAAGGGGGGCCAATTTTATGGTATTATGAAAAATTTTAAATTAAAGAACAAAAAAGAATTGTCTTTGTTAAGTGCCATCGAGTCAGTTGCAACTCATAGCAACCCTGTAATAGGGTTTCTGAGGCTTGTAAATCTTTGCAGGAGCAGAAAGCCTCATCATTCTCCCATGAAGCAGCTGGTGGGCTTGAACCACCCACCTTGTGGTTTGCAATCCAGTGCTTTCTAAACTTTTTTTTTGTGTGTGTGTGGGGGGGCATTTTTTTCATCTTAAAAACAGGATTATAAAAGAACTTGCCCTGAAACTCAAAGCGAACATATGAGCAGGCATGTAAGCTTGCTGATGACCACATTGATATACTGGTGAGTGGAAGAGGGGGATAAGCAACAATGAAGAAATAGGCTGAGTTCAACCACATTCCATAGATTCCCGTTGACCTGGAGATGAGAGAGAGAAGAGGAAGGGCTGGTTGGTCCAATGTGTGATGAGACCTGGGGACACCTGAGTCCATGGAGAAGGATATAGCCACAGAGGGCTAGAGCTCAGAGTGAAGCATCCAGCTGATATGAAGTGAGGGGAGACGCACAAGAACACCCAAACTTGCAGATAGTACCCATTTGACCTAGACTCGTCTTGATAATCAGAACTGCACTAGAGGAAGATAAAAAACAAAACAATTTTTGATAAAGAAAACGCTAAATTGCTACAATTTTATGAACTTGATCTATACTCATGGAGGTTGTTGTTGTTAGGTGCCATCGAGTTGGTACTGATCCATAGCGACCCTATGCACAGCAGAACGAAACACTGCCCGATCCTGGGTCAACCTCACTACCGCTGTCACACCTGAGTCCATCGATGCTGCCACTTGGCCAATCCATCTCATTGAGGGTCTTCCTCTTTTTCTCTGACCTTACCAAACATGATATTCTTCTCCAGTGACTGGTCCCTTCTGACAATACATCCAAAGTATGAGAGACAAAGTTTGGCCATCTTGGCCTCCTAGGAGCACTCTGGCTGCACTTCTTTCAAAACGAATCTGTTGGTTCTTCTGGCAACCCAGGGCACTTTCAATATTCTCCTCCAACACCATAACTCAAAAGCATCAATTCTTCTA
>NW_006408673.1:6980551-6988451 GCF_000296735.1 Chrysochloris asiatica
TCCCTGAGTATCATTGGCTCTTGTTCATATGGTATCTCTTGAAATGGTTGAGCATTAACCATTTCCTTTTGGTACAATGACTCTGTGTATTCCAACTCAGTGCCATAGAGTTGGTTCTAATTCATAACAACCCTGTATAGAGTTTCCCAGGAGCAGATGGTGAGTTTGAATTGTTAACCTTGTGGTTAGCCGTCCAGTGCTTATCCTACAGTGCCACACCAGAGCTCTTTCAGCGTATAATAGAACCCAGCGTATAATAGATGCTCAATAAATACTAGTTGAAGTGTGTCTTGACATGAAGAGGTTGGTGAAGCGGGGTACTGGACAGGGTTGGTTGGGCCTCTCGCCCTAATATCACCTGGATGTGGTCCTCTAGTTAATCTCAGCCCGTCCCAGGGTAGGCCCACTCACCGAAGAGGAGGTACAGCTCCTGTTTTCAACAGCAGAGAAAAACTACCACTATCTCCCCTCCTCACCCTTAATCCTTCAGTAGCTCCTCCGCCTTGTCATCAAACAAGGAAACTGGACCTTGCTGAAACTGAGGGGTAGAGGGTTAGCAGGGGGCTACCCTTCTCCCACCAAGATCTCCACCTCCTCAACTTTACAAAGAATGTCTTTCTTCAGGGCCCCTTAGAAGTGTGAACTATGTTTCTACTTCAACCAACAGAATGACTTAAAGAATTGGGGGACCAAGAAACCCTTCTCTGACCAGACCACACAAAGTACCTGAGGCCCCAGCGACTGCAGGTCAGTACTCTCTCAGCACAGACAGAGACTCAGCAAGCGCCTCACACCCCCAGGAGCTCCGCGTGCAGTTTGGGTCCCAGGTTCTGAGTTGGCTGGTACTCCCGCGACACTTACCTGCTTGCAAGTTGCCCACCTTGGAGCCCCCTCCAGGCTGAGAAGAAAGCCCAGCATCTGCACAGTCCTGTTTGCACTCATTACTCTAGCAGAGGGTGAGGGAAGCCCAGCCAAATCCAGCCCAGGGGGTCCATAGACTAGCACACTGAAGCAAAAGCCACCTGAGCCCCCAGCAAAATGTATTTTAAATGTATCTAAATAAACACAAAACAGCCTGTTCTAACTCTAATAAGATTACTCCGTTCCTAAATAAGAAGGAAAAGTAAATCCTTTTTTCAAATTCTGGTTGTTTACAACAATTAAAATGTCATAGAAATACCTAACATGGCAAGTTCAAACTCTTACGTAATGACCATATTTGATGAAATAACCTTTGGTTTCTTAAAAAAATATGATTAGGTTTGTTATCTTTTTTTCAAAAAAATGTATTACCCTGGTTTTTAAAATAAGTTTCTGCTAACAGAGAGCTGTGGTTGCAGCTGTACAGCCTCAAAGTTGAAAGACGTTTGATTAATTTTACTAAAAATGCCATGCTGCTAGACTACAGAAAAAGGAAGGATAGCAGTTGATCAAAGAAATTTTGTGGCACTGCATTTTAAATAATGAAAACATTTTGGTCTTAAAAATTAAAATCACTACAGCATCTTCAAAAGTAAATAGTTGGATTTCAGGAGAAATTCCCTATTCCCCATGAATTCAATGAGTCTATTTGTGAAACAGAGGGCTCACATGAAAGCCCTCTAAAAGACAGACTCAAAAAAAAAACAAAAAAAAAAAACACACTGGTATTTCACATTATTTTTGGCCCACAGGCTGCTATGTTGTTATCTCATAAGAAAAAATAAGTTAACCTACTTCAAGATGTCCAATATATGACTAGCTTCAAAATGAGCACATTTCAAAATGCTAAAAACAGATCATAAAGAAAGTAAAGCAAAATCAAAGTCAACTAGTTTTCTTTGGAGCCCAGTGGCTAACCTCTGGCTTACTCAAGCCCTTCTAAGCAGGCTCAATCCATTGAGCTCCAGGAGAGGACTCCTAAACTGTGCTTGATAATGCAAACAGTCAGCTTTCCATAGTGCTTTTTTTTAATCAAGTGTTTAAGTCTCTACATATGAAAAACATATACCCAATACTGAGTTCATCAAATGTGACAAAGATGTCTAAGGTGCAGCTATTGGTCTTCTCTCTGTGTGCAGAAGAAAGAGTAATAAGAATTGAAGAGGCTTGAGATCAACTAATGGAACATGTAAACAGCAGTCTCCAAAACTCTGAGACCAGAAGAATTAGATAGTGCCTGGCTACCACTATCAGCTGTCCTGAAAGGGATCATATTAGAAACTCCCAGATACAGTGGGAGAAACTGTGGAACATTATTGATAAATAATTTTATCAAAATTATTTTAAAAAAAGAAAAAAGAATGGGTTTACTGATCAGAAAGAGACAAGAGGAACCTGAGACTATAGCCCGCGACCACCCCTCAGGTCTGGAGAAGAACTCATCCTTGTAGCCCACTTTTCAGGAAGCAGTAGACAAGTATTCAGGGGGGAAACAACACTAATAAGGTATGCTCACCATGGAACTTGAATTGTTTCCAATGCTGTATCTATCTTATTTGATTGTTCCTATAGCGCTTTCCTGACTTCTTCCTTATTTTTCTCAATTCCATTGTAAAGTGTTTTGAAACATTGAATAATCATTTTTCTGAATTCCTTCTCAGGCATTTCCAAAGCCTGCCCTCCTTCCAGAATGGAGTCCAAGTCTACCTCTAGGTCATTTGTCTCACACATTTTATCTTGTTTCTGGACATGTGCTGATATGGTCATCTGCTTGTGCTTCTTGGACATGTTTAGTGTTTATCTGTGGCCTTAATACTTAATTGAGTATGTGTTTTAGTAGTTTTTATGCTTTCTGATTGCTTCCAGGAAGATGTGATCAGGATGTGTGCTTCCCTTTTCACTCTTCTTATTGCTTAACTCAAAGTAACTTTCACAGGTGTTGTCTGCCTCCCTGGTATATGGCAGTTGGTATTGATTCTTACCTGGGTTTTGGTGTTTTATAGAGTGTGAGTGTAGCTTGGCTATATGGCGCAGTTGCTGGCTCTTCTTGTGTAATATAGGGAGAGAAAGAGTCCCAAGGTAGAAGGGGGAGCATAAAACAGCAAAACAGCACTAGTGAAAAAAAAAAAAAAAAAACACAAACCAAACTGAATACTGCAGTCTATAATCACAGAAAAGGGAGAAGAGAGAGAGAAGAAAAAAATCTATAGCCTCATATGAGTATGACTTTAATGTCCTCTCTTCAGCTTCTTGCTTTCAAAGCTGCCTGAGAGATTTCAAGATGCCACTGTTAGTTTGTTATACTATAACTCAGGTTTTAATTTAATTTTCGGCCCATTTTGTTTTTAAACTCTCTATCCCTCTCTACAGCCCTGTCCTGCCCTTTCCTGTATTAAACACACACACACACACAAAAAAAAAAAAAAAAGTTCAGGGCCTGCTCTTGGGCTGAGTATCTGTGTGCATGCATGGCAGGAGAACCCACCAATGGTGAGGGTCAGGGGGTGTCCACTCATTCAGGCTCCCCTTCTCTAGTCACCAGAATGGAAGCACACAATGACCAGATGCCAAAAAAAAGAAAATCATAACAAAGCAAAACTGACAAAGTGTATTGTTCTCCTTTGCTCCAAGGTTCCCTTGGCATTTTTCTGTGGTGTTTCTGCTCCGCCGCTTGGTCTTGCCCAAGATGTCGGCTCCAGGCCTCCGAGCATGGCAGATTCAAAAGTACGTAATTTCTCACTTCAGCGTCAATTTCCACTAGCTATAAGCCTTCAAACTTTAAAAATATTCCTACCTATGTGATTCCGAGTTTGGAGCTCTGCCCTGGATCTGTTTTGCCTGGAATTCTGTGGTATGGCTGACAGCGAACTTCACTGCATCTCCAACCTAGCCGCTATCAAGCCCCACCTCTTCACCATGGAATTTGAATTAATCATTCAAAATCAAAGGGGCAACATCTTCCTAAGGACAAAACTGAGAAGGGATGGGAAGATGAGTGGAATGCAAATAAGAACCACAAGGAGGAAGCAGAATCATTGTTAATGGAAGGGAATATAATCATTTAGATAAAACAAACGTATGATCTGTTTAATGTAAAGCTGATGACCTTGTCTATAAACCTTCACTCAATTCACAATAAAAAGTTAAAAAATATATATGTGTGATCCAGAAAGAGCTTCTAGAAGATTATATTTTCACAGCCATGAGTGTAAGCTGAACATAATAGTCCCAGAAAAAAAAAAAAAAAAAGGTGCAAAGCAATGTATACATATGTGAGCTTTAAGGTGAGGGTACCATGTAAAAGTAATTGAAAGGGTTCATTTAGTGCAGTTTGCATTTTTCTTTCTCGAATGTGATCACAGAGAAGGAAGTCAGGAGACAAGATCAGTTACTAAGTTGTTGTGAAAAGTAAGAGATGGCAGCATGAACCACGAGGGTGGCAGTGAGGATAGAGAGAAGAGGAAAGAGTCAAGATCTACATGAGATAAATTCAATTAAAGTTGGTGACTGGCTGATTAGACATAACCAGCTGCTCCTGGGAAACCCTATAGGGTTGCTATGAGTCAGAAGGACTTAACAATCATGGTGAAGAAGACAGTCATACGCCATATCCACGTTCTAATTTGGATTAACTTGGGCAGTGTCATTCTGTGAGATACGGAACCTCAGCCAACCTCATATCAGTGGGAAGGAACATCCTTCTGCAGGAGGCCCTGCAGATCACCTGGAACCTTGAGGGGCTAGATGATCCCTGTACAGGAAGGGCAGAAAGTCACTGAGAACTAATAAGGTCATCCACTCCAGCCTTTTACAAAGATTTACTCATTTGAGTAGACTGAAATTAATGGCAAAAACTTGGTTTTCGGATTCTTAGCAGATTTTGTTTATGACCTCTCTGCAATTTATACAGAGCCTTGGCGTGGCACTGTAGGATAAGCACCGGGCTGGTAAGCGCAGGTTGGCCCAGAGACTTACTGACCAAGGAAATGTGGGCAGAAGTGATATATGCCACTCTGAGTAGAACCACAAGGTCAGCAGTTTGGAACTACCAGCTGTTCTATGGGAAAAAGATGAGACTTTCTGCTCCCGTAAAGATTTATAGCTTCGGAAACCCTGTACAGGGTCACTATCAGTCAGAACCGACTCCACGGCATGTAACCACCACCACCAAATGGTCTGCCCATTGAATCCAACTGTTATAAGGCACTGAGTTCTGGGAGCCACTTGGGACCACCAAGCAAAAATATTAGTTAAAAACTGTCTGATGGGGGGTGAGGGGTTTGACCAGAGTATTCCAAAATTAGAACAAAGGATTTTGAACCTGAAAGGAAACTTGGCAGCCAGGAATCAGCAAACTTTCTATGTAGAGGGCCAGCCAGTAAATAGTTTAGGCTTTGGGGGTCATGCAATTTATGTTGTAACTAACTTGTTGTGGTTGTTGTTAAGTGACATCAAGTCAGATCTGACTCATAACGACCCTGTGTAGCGTTTCCCAAGAGCACCTGGTAAGTCTGAACTGCTGACCTTTAGGTTCAAACCAGCCTTGAAGTCAAGCACTTATCCTAGAGTGCCATACCTGTAACTAACTTTGCAGCTCTTTAGTGTGAAAGCAGGCACAGACAATATGTAAATGAATGAGCAAGGTTATGTTGCAATAACATCTTATTTACAAAAATAGGCAGTGGTCCAAGTTTAGCCAGCAGGTCTGTACTTTACTGGCCTGTGGTCTAAAATCTCCGTATCATCAATGGGGAATCTGAGGCCTGGAGAGATACATTCACTTGCTCAATCTCATACAACTGATTAGTTGACAGGTTGAGTTTCAGAATCCAGGTATCCTGAATCTGACCCTCATGAATACCTTCTGTTAGGTCACAAGATGGAACTGACATACACAGGGAAAAAAATGAAGAAAGAAGAGAATGCTAAGGGTTGCTTTTGATCGTGTCAAGTAGCTTTCAACAGTCTGATAATAAATGAGAATTTGCTTTTCGAGCGATTATACCTTTCATAAAAATAAATGGAACTCATAAAACCTAACAGGTGAACAAAGGATAAATTTGCAAGTGTTTTGAAAAATGGTCTTCAGAGGAAGCACAATGATCATTTTCTCATTTATCCTACTATCATTTTATTATACAGTTTATCACTCATTTCTTTTATCAACAGCATTTACTATCATCATGATAGTCATTCATCTTATGGGAAAAAAATAGGTTTTTTAAAGCTCACATAAAGTGAACAACAAATACACGATACTGGCAAGCAATTGTTTTTCTTTCTTTTAATTTCAAAAATAATATTTTTTGCAAGAAACTCAAACAATACAATATATAAAGGGGCACATTCCACGCCCTTAATTCCACTTCCCAGAGTGATAACTATTTTGTAAATGACTGATTCATATCCGTACAGTACAGTAAAGCTACTTTCTCTGCGCCATTCTTAACAACAAAGAAAATTATGGTGTTCCCCTGAGCAGATATTCCTTGAAAATCGTATTTTTAAAAAAGCAACAGAGGCACAAATCTAAGTACTAATACCATAAAACTCTTAAAAGAAAACATAGGGGTAAAACTTCATGACCTCAAATTTGGCAAAAGACTCTTTACATGACACCAAAAGCATGAGCAGAAGAAAAAAAAAAAAAACAAAAACAAATACGAAGGGGCTTCAAAAAGTCCGTGAAAAACTGGAATCAAAAGACAATGGAATTTTTCCATGAACTTTTTGGTGCAAAGGACACCATTAAGAAAGAAAGTGAAATGACAAACCACAGAACTGGAGAAACTATTCACAAATCCTATGTCTGGTGAGGGACTTAATATATAAAGAACACTTGGTCATTGTTGTTAAGAGTCATCAATGCTTTATAGGGTTTCTGTGGAATCGCTGGTGAGTTTGAACCCCCGACCTTGTGGTTCAAACAGACCTTGCAGTCTAGTACTTATCCAATAGCACCACACCAGGACTCCAGAAAACAGTTTTTGTTTGTTGTAGAGTGCCATCAAGTCGGTTCCGACCCATAGCAACCCTGTGTAGGGTTTTCAAGGAGTGGCTGGTGAGCTTGAGCTGCTGACCTCATGGTTCAAACCGACTTTGCAATCAATCACATTAACCCACAGCGCCACACCAGACTCCAAAAAACACAACTCAGTTTAAATAAAAAAAATGTTTTTTTTAAATAGCTAACAGATTGGAATATATATTTCTCCAAGGAAGATAAACAAATGGTCAATAAGCACAGAAAAAGATACTTGATGTCATTAGTCATAAAGGAAACAAATACCATAACAACAATGAGGCATTGCTTCATATCCACTAGGATGGCTAGAGTCAAAGAGTCAGATAATAACAAGTGCTGACAATGACATGGAGAAATAAAACTTCTCAGACGCTGCTGGTAGTATTGTAAAGTGGTACAGCCACTTTGGAAAACAGCCTAGCAATCCCTCAAAATGTTAATTAAATTAGAGTTGCCATATGACTCAGAAAATCCATTCCTAGAATAACCAAGAGAAACAAAAACATGTTTACACAAAAACTTGTATGCAAGTGTTTATAGCCGCATCATTCATAATGAAATATTATTTGGCAACAAAAAAAGACTATAGAACTGATCCATGTTGCAAAAACGACCTCTTTAAAATGTTAAAAAGAAAAGATGTCACTTTGAAGACTAATGTGTGCCTGACCCAAGTCATGATATTTTCAGTCACCTCATAGGCATGGGAAAGCTGGACAATGAATAAGAAAGACCACAGAAGAACTCAACCCTTTGAATTATAGTATAGGCAAACAAGAGAAGTGTTGTTGTTATGTGCCATAGAGTCAGTTCCAACTCATAGTGACCCTGTACAGAGTTTCCGAGGCTGTAAATCTGTACGGGAGCAGAAAGCCTCATCTTTCTCCCACGGAACAGCTGGTAGTTTCAAACTGCTGACCTTGAGGTTCGCAGCCCGATTCATAGCCATGTAAT
>NW_006408673.1:6991441-6995458 GCF_000296735.1 Chrysochloris asiatica
TGGAATGAAACAAGGTATATGTTTGTTGAATGTAAAACTGATGATCTGCCCTGCAAATTCTCACTCGATTCTCAATAAAAACTTTGAAAAAGAAGTTGCCTTCCAGGTTTTACAGGATTACACGAGCTCCTGACACATGATGGTGATGTTGTTTTTAAGTGTTGTCGAGTCGGTTCCAACTCATAGCAACCCTGTATAGGGTTTCCGAGGAGCAGCTGGTAAGTTTGAACCACATACCTTGCGGTTCAAACCAATTTTGAGGTACTAAATAAATGATTGATAAACAAATTATTTTGTTCAGATATTCTAAAAGGTGGATACTTTTTACTCTTAACCTACTGCAAGAGTAAGAGAGCTAGTCATTCAATTAAAATAGCAAGAGAATCAAAGAATACTGGACTGTGAACCCCTAATTCTTCATTATCTGCATTAAGCATTCATGGAAAGCCCATAAAGTGATCAGTACCAAATTACATTCTGTAAGGTTTACAAATTCCCTGCACTCAAGGAGCTACTGAAAGGTTTATTCTGTTTGCTACACAAATACTCATTATTATACTCAACACTAACAACAAGCACGGTCTAATTAAGGCTTAATACTAAATGTTCAATATCACTGCCCCTCTCCTAGAGAAGTTGTCAAATGACAACCACATGTTTCCAAGTCACAAAACATCGGCATCACTAAACTTGGCCCTTCCTTTGATGCCCTACATCTCATCTCACTAAACAAGTCAATTTCCCCCCAGGAATATTTTTATTGTTCACCTTTCCACACCAATATGTGAGGCTTGGGTCTTTTTGAAAAGCAGCAGCTGCCATAACTATTAAATATTTTCTCACTGACCCATCCTTATTTGGAAATTACCCTGCTTTTTTTTTGTCAGATATCCAAATCTACATTTGAATTTACAATTCAGTTAAATTCTATTTGACACACATGACACATCTGCACACTACTATGTGCCAGCCACTGCTGTGATCTGTAAGTATATCACAATGAACACACAGATCTCTTCCCACACGGAGCTCACATTGCTTACAGTCTGAATATCTGAGTCATGCATGGCACTTGCCAATTTTCTTGTTGTTACTTGCCATGGCATCAAAGACAAACTCATGGCAACCCTAAATACAAAACAGTAAGATGCCACTTGGTTCTGTGTCATATGGGTTGTAGATCAGACCAATGTAATCCATAGGGTTTTCACTGGCTGATTGTCAGGTCATTCTTCCTAGTCTGTCTAGTATGGACACACTGCTGAATACTCAACATCATAGCAACATGTAAGCTTCCACTGAGATATGGCTGATAGCTACATGAAAGGCAGAATTCTACAAATGAACCACCACTGGCCCCTATTCTGAGAAGCCTGTGAGCACCCGCAGGCCCACAGGTTCCATCTAACACATTCAGGTAATATGTGGGTATTACAAGATTTTGCCATCCTTCCAGCAGACAGACGGGGACTACTAAAAGGTATGAAAGCCTATGTATAGGTTTGCCATAGGCCTCTGAAGTTAACGGGCATGAGAATTCTGCCCCAAAGTGGTATTCTGTAAAGAATGGTATAAAGAGTGGTATTATACCTATTTAAAACCTTTTTGGGAAAAACGGATTGAAAGAAAACCAAAAAAAAGAGAACCAATTAGTATGAAACTTCAGAAGTTATGGAAACAGATATAGATAAATTGAGTCACAAGAATGGTGGTGTTGGTGACATAAGGAGCAACACTGTCATCCTAATTTACAAAGGAGTATTCTCCAGAGTAGTTATTTGCTGTTGGACTTTTAGATACTCTTATTTCCAAATGACTTCTAAGACCACTTCCTGTGTCTTCCAACTTACTCATGAATTTTTACAAAAAGCCTCCATCAGCTGAGGTTAGCAGAGCAGGCCTCTATCTCTCAAAATCTGACTAAACATAATTAACACATTCAAAGCATTCCAGTTACTTCAATGGTAGCTCATTAAAGAGCTCTGGTAGCATAGTGGGTACAAATGGGCTGCTAATCTCACGGCTGACAGCCATTCAAAACTACCAGCTGTTCTGCAGGAGAAAGATAAGGCTTTCTGCTCCTGTAAAGATCTACAGCCTCAGAAACCTTATGCAGGGTCACTATGAGTCAGAACCGACTCCACAGCACATAACAACAACAATACCACCATTCTTCAGGAAGAGCCTTCTTAGGCTATAAAATAATAGCAGGATTGAATAAAATCCATGCATAAAATGCATGATGGATTCTGTTTCATTAAAAATCATCACAACATGATTTATGATGGGAAAACATAGCTCAAACAACAATAAATCACACTGAAATCACTCAACATCATTTTTTCCCCCTTTAATTGGATACTATGCCATTAAAGGAGTCCTAGTATGGTGCTTTAGGATAAAGCACTGGACTAACATCTCAAAGGTAGGCAGCTCAAATCCACCAGTCACTACTTGCAAACCCTAAACAGGGACGCTTTGAGTCAGAACAGACGGCACTTAACAACAAACAACAATAACAAACCACTAAAGATGAGACTCTCTACTCCTGCGAAGATTTAAGGCCTCAGAAACCCTATAATCACAGATTCACTATGAGCTAGAACCAATTCAGTGCCACTTAACAACAACTGTAAAGAATCCAGCGCCTCAGCAATGATTCCAGATGAAACTAATCAGGAAATCTTAAGGTAGCGCCAAGCACATCTTTTTTAAAGCCTTACAAGTAATTCTGATGCCCAACCCAAGTTGAGAGCATTGGCCCTAGGGTCCTTGTTACTCAAAATATGGCCCAGAGACCAGCAACAACACTACCTGGAACTTGCTAGAATACAGAACCTCAGAATCCACCTCAGAGTTACTGAATCTGCATTTTAATAGGATTCCCAGTTGACTTGTTAGTATGCTAGAGTTTGAGAAGTACTTGTTTAGGGATCCCAGAGTACCTCAAGAAAGTTTCTAAGAAAAAGAAAACAAGGTGGGGGATAAAATGTTGTTAAGACATATTACATTATTAAGTAATTCAGAGTAATATGGAAACAGAAATGTACACAATTTTTGCAATACCATTCCTGATTCCAAATTTCATTCACATACTATACCTTCTACTACCAGTAGTTAGGTTTCAAGTGAGTCACGCTGAAAGCTCCAGCTGTCTCCATTGAGATAGTGGGAGTGTTTAGGGAGTCTCTGTGAGGGAATGAAGAAATACAGGATGTGGTGGGAAGACAAGAAGGATCATTCACATAGGGGCCCTAGGCTGAGAACCTTCAGTGTTATATAAACACCTCTGTACTAGCTTCAAAGAGCTATTTGCAAATGGTGATGTTTATTTATTTATTTATTTTTTAAAAAAGCTCATTCTCCACATCTTGTGCAAACATTTTCTTCAGTGTCCCTTGTTCTTGGCCAGCTCTCACAGAAAAGCCTTTAGCTATATTCCAGTGTAGTGGTTCTTTGCTTAACGAATCGGTGAAGTCAGCCATAATGAACATGAATGGTCTCCAAATCCCAAACAGCAGCTTTGGCATACATATATCATAGGGCTCATCAGTAATGTAACCATCATTCTACTCCTATCTATCAGCCCAGAGTATAAACTCTTTGCAACTTCTTGTTTTTGTTGTATTCATGTGCCATGGAGACAGTTCCAACTCATAGCAACCCTGTACAGGGTTTCCGAAGCTGTAAATCTTTACGGGAGCAGAAAGCCTCATCTTTTCCCCACAGAACAGCTGGTAGTTTCGAACTGCTGACCATGAGGTTCACAGCTCGATTCATAACCACTACGCTACCAGAGCTTATACTTATACTTACAGCTTATACTTATACCCTGTGAAATACTCAGAACTGACATTAGCCAAAATGGCAAAATCAGTAAGTTTGGTTTTCAGGTTCTAGGGATTTCCTTTTTGGTACCCTTTTTGTTGTTGTCAGGTGCCATCGAGTCGGAACCGACTCATAGCGACCCCATGCACAGCAGAACGAAACAATGTCCGATCCTGGGCCCACCTCACT
>NW_006408673.1:6996668-7008555 GCF_000296735.1 Chrysochloris asiatica
GAAGTTGGTAGAATTCTTCTATTTCATCTTCATTGGCTTTAGTGTTTGGTGCATAAATTTGAATAATAGTGGTATTAATTGGGCTTCCCTGTAGGCGCATGGATATTATCCTATCACTTACAGCATTGTACCTCATGACTGATCTGGATATGTTCTTTTTGACGATGAATGCAACACCATTCCTTTTCAGTTTGTCAATTTGTGCAAAGATAGTCACGACCCGTTTTTTAAAACCTCACAAGAACTTCAAGTTTACAAGCATGATGCTCACAGTGAACCTATAACAAAACCCACTACCATCTAATCAATTCCAACCCATAGTAACCCTATAAGACAGAGTCGAACGGCTCCGTGGAGCTTCTGAGGCTGGAAATCAGTACAGGAGCAGACAGCCTCATCTTGTTCCCATGGAATAACTAGCAGGTTTGAACTACTGACCTTCTTGGTTAATTAACAGCCCAACATTTAACCCACTGCACCTCTGTGAACCAACAGAATAGTTAGAAAATGAAAAATCAGTTAAAGAATTGAAAAATGGCAGGTGCACCTGGTGACCAGAGAGACGGCCTGCTGCCACCCTCATTTATCCTTAGTTCCGAGTTCGGAGCCACAAGGTTGGGTCCCACACCATTGTGATGTGAGAGCCTGCTGCCATGCTTTGGTGCCTGGATTCAGGCTAGCTCGGCCCCAGACCTTTAGAACCTGCAGAGCCACCAAACCAGCACTTAACCAGTCATCCTGCCCCCAGCTACCCTGTGGTCCTAACACACACTAAGACCAGCTCCATCAAGGGCCTCCATGAATTACATTCAGACTGAGTGCCTGGAACATAAGAAAACAGGAAGGCTGATAGAAGGTCATCTAGGGCCAGGAATTCTGCTATCACATCCCTCACATATCTACTTCATGAGCTCCTTGGCTTGCAGGAGCTCCCCAGGATTTTCTCCTCTCCAGGTCAGAGAAAAAGAGGAAGACCCCCCAGCGAGATGGATTGGCAAAGTGGCAGCATCAATGGGTTCAAGCGTGGCAACAATAGTGAGGTTGGCCCAGGATCGGGCAATGTTGCATTCTGTTGTGCATAGGGTCACTATGAATTGGTACTGACTCGATGGCACCTAACAACAACAACAGGTGTAACAGCTACACTGTTTTTTATTATTGTTGTCGTTTCCAGATTTGTCTGGGTTTTATTTCATTATTTCTGTTTGTTTATTCGTTCTCCTACTTCTCTTTCCACTGCCTTGAATTTTATCCTTTCAACCCCACTTTTGTTTTTCCTTTTGTTCTGTATTTCATTTCCCCTCTTCTTTTTTCCCCACTTTTGATCGTTATTTACTCCTCTTTCTCGTCTCTTTTAAAACTCTTCCTGTTTTTCTTCCTTTTAATTATTTTATTTCTTCTTTTTATTTCCTCTCCTATTTTTTTCTTTTCTAAATCTCCATTTTCCTGTTCCACTTTTCTCTTTTTAGCTATTCATAAGTGTGGTTTTTTTAATTTCTTCCTTTAAATTTTCTCTTACATAGCTCCATTTCCTTGTCTTTCTTTTGTCTTTATACTCATTATATTCTCTCTCTTTTTTTTTTAGGTTGCTGCCTGCTTTTACTTCTTTTTTCCTCTTTATCATTTTCTCTTTTCATTGTTGGTTCCTTGTTTGTTTATTCTGTTTTGTTATCTTGTGTGTGTGCATGGGAGGGGATTATTTTCTTTCCCACCCAACAGGCGACAACCATGCCCATACAGTCTAGCCACAACTGTACCCTCTGTAGCTCCACCAACAGGCCAAGAACCAACACTAGCTCCTATATCACTGATAAAGGAGCTCTGGTAGCGTAGTGGTTACGAATCAGGCTGTTAACGTCAGGGTCAGCAGTTCGAAACTACCAGCTGTTCCATGGGAGAAAGAGGAGGCTTTCTGCTCCCGTAAAGATTTACAGCCTCAGAAACCCTGTACAGGGTCGCTATGAGTCGGAACCAACTCCACGGCACATAATAACAACAACAACATACCACTGATAACGATGTACAGCAGCTAAACCCACCCTAAACTGAGGTACACAAATGGTGAACGAGAAAGATATACACACTTCCATCCTCTAACTATACCCACAAAAGACAGCTGGTAAGAGCCTAAGAACAAATAAACATATAATCATAAATTAAATAAAAATGCCACAACCCCACAATGCCCCAGAGACAGCAGAGAATTTTAGCTTACATAAAGAAACAAGAGAAAATGGCTCAAATAAATGACCAAAATAAATGACCAAGAATCAGAGCCAGAAGACATTTCTGAGAAGAAAAGATAAAGGGACTAACTGCAAAATAATTTTAAAGTATGATATTTAGGTACCTTCAAAGGATTGGCAGAAAGATCAAGGAAAGCAAGGAGACTACAATAAAAACTTTAGAAGAACTCAGGAAAACACTACAAGAACAAAGAGGCAAAATAAATGTCATTTTTGAAGCAATACAAAACTTGACATTAGAAATCCAGAAGATTAATTCTAAGATCTCAGAAGTGCACAATACATTGAAAGGGCAAAGGAGCAGATGCAAAGCAATGGAAGCCCGAATTAGTGAGATTGAGGACAAATCGCCAATACTTGTATGTTAGAAGAACAATAAGAAAAAAGAATGACATAATCGAAAGAAAACCTAAGAGTTATGTGGGACCCCATGCATGAAAAGGGCTCGAACTACAGCCTAGTGTTTATCATATGGAGCCACCACATTCCCATCACACAGTAGGTTGGTGATAAAAGCAAATAGTTATTCTGTGCAGTTGAGTTGTTGTTGTTGTTGTTGTTGTTGTTGTTATGTGCCGTGGAGTTGGTTCCGACTCATAGCAACCCTGTACAGGGTTTCCAAGGCTATAAATCTTTATGGGAGCAGAAAACCTCATCTTTCTCCTACGGAGCAGCTGGTAGTTTCGAACTGCTGACTCTGAGGTTCACAGCCCGATTCGTAACCACTACGTTACCAGTTAAGTTAGCTCTCTTTAAAAAACTTTCCTAGAAACCCTACTTAACAACTATGACTTGCATCTCACTAGTGGACTGGGAGAAGAAGTCTCATAGGTGGTACCAGTCTCCTGCCATACCCAGCAATGTAGGGGCTTCACTTACTAAAGAAGAGTAGAATGATTATTAGGTAGGCAATTAGGAGTCTCTGCCACACAAAATTCCTGGTTGGGAGTTGACCTTGGGAACTGACAATGCCACCACCATAGAACTGATGCAAAGACTAAGTGAGAAAAACACAAGTAAAAGCAATTAGAATAGTCTCTAGAACCTGGTGCAAAATAAGCATTAACTCTTATAATTATTTGACTAATCCAGTCAAGTGCTCTTTGCAAATTCTTTTCCTACTCTAAAATTCTCTCCATTTCCCAAACTGCAAAGGAATTTATATTAGTCATTTGTACCTGTTGAATGAGTACTCAACTGAGAATGAGTTGGTCAAAGGTCACCTCAATCAAGCATATGTATTTCATATCTTTTCTTTCTTAAATGAAATTGAGTCACATATAAGTACCCCATCCAACATTTTGGATAGAATTTGGGTGGAATTGAGTTTATATTCCCTAAATATCAAGGCCTGAAGGTAATCTCAATATAGATCTTTGAAGGGACTGAAGAACCTAACCAATCAAAATAACCCACTGCCTTCGAGTCAATTCCCATTCATAGCAAACCTGTATAGGGTTTCTGAGGCTATAAATATTTAGAAGCAGAAAGCCTCATCTTTCTCCCAGGGGTGGGGGGCAGGGGCAGCCAGTGGATTTGCAGCGCTAACCTTGCAGTTAGCAGTTCAGTGCTTATTCTACAGAGCTACCAGCACTCTTTGAAGAAACTAAGGAGGAAGTTTAAAAACAAAAAAGACCTCTCCTATATAGCAAAACTCCAAATAATGTCCAGACACTCTACTCTTGAAAAGATGGAATATGAAACGTCCCACTCTTTTAGTTTGGGCCGGATATGGAGACTTCCATCCAAAGAGCATAGGATAGAAATGGGAGGAAGAAAGACTAAGTCTATGGAGAAATTTGAGAAATACAATTTTAGCCAGATGGTCAAAGTCAACATCAACAGCGACAATTAATGCTCATAGTATAAATACCTACTCCTCACTTATGAACCATCTCATTATCCAATTTTTAGCAGTTACAACATAGTAAAAAAATCTACTCTGTGACAATTCTGCACAATAACTTTGTACAACAGGCAACAATGAAGACTGAGCTAGGTACCAGGCAAGAGTAATGCAGACTGTGACAGCTAAGGCTATGTGTTAACTAGGATGGGCCATGATTTTTAGTTGTTTTGTAGCTTTGTAAGGATGTAATCTGGCTGCCTAAATGTACAAATCTCAGTTTTTGAGATTTGTTTGACATCAAGTTGAAACCCAATGAAAATTAAATATCAGAATTACCATTGTCATAAGGTGCCATGAAGTCGGTTCTGATTCATAGCGACCCTAGTCCGTACAATAGAACAAAACACTGCCCAGTCCATCATCCTCACAATTGTTATTATGTTTGAGCTCATTGTTGCAGCCACTGTGTCAATTCATCTCGTTGAGGGTCTCCCTCTTTTTTTCTGACCCTCACTTTACCAAATACGATGTTCTTTTCTCTGAAATTACCATTGTTGTTGTTCTTAAGTGTCATCAAGTTAGTTCCAACTCATAGCAACCCTGCGTAGGGTTTCCAAGGAGCTGCTGGTGGATTTGAACCTCCAACCTAGCTGTTAACAGTCTAGCTTATGTCAATCACACAGCACCACATCAGAACCTAGCAATTCCACTCCTAGGTATATACCCAAGAGACTTGAAAGCGAGAACTCAAGCAGATTCATATAACTGCAGCAATATGCACAACAGCCAAGTAGAAACAACCCAATTGTCCAACAGATGAATGTTGTTGTTAAGTGCCATCAAGTCGGTAACATTGCATAGGGTTCCTGAGGAGCAGCTGATGAGATTAAACTGCCGACCTTAGTTTGAACCTTTTGGTTCAAACCAACTTTGCAGTCCAGCACATTAACCCACAACAGAATGTAGTACAAGTAGTCCCTGGAATACAGGATTCATTCCTAAGGTTAGTTTTAAATCGAATGTGTAGAAGTTGCAACAGGTGCATTCAGTTCTTAGTTAGCCTTACTTGAGTGCAAGAAGGAGCTCTGGTGGCACAAGTGGTTAAGTGCTTGAGTGCATACTGAAAAATCAGTGGTTCAAACTCACCAGCTGTTTCATGGAAGAAAGATGAGGCAATCTGTTTCTGTAAAGATTTAAAGTCTTGGAAACCCTATGGGGTGTTGTTGTTGTTGAGTCGCTTCCAACCCATAGCAATCCTGTAGAGGGCTTTCTGAGGAGCAGCTGGTGAGCCTGTTGAACCATCCACTTTGTGGTTCAAACCAACCTTGGAGTCAGCACATTAACTGGCAGCGCCACACCAGGACTCCTTACAAAATAATAAGCATAATAAAAAACAAAAAGAGATATGGAAGCTATGTAGACCAAGGAGTATTTTACAATTATTGTTTCTCTAAGGGAACTGATTAATTTGCATTGGATCCAATCGTGTTCCCCCAAAATATATGTCAACCTGGCTAGGCCATGATTCCCAGTAGTAGTGGTTATGTGTTGTGGAGTTAGTTACAACTCATAGCGACCCTGTCTAGAGTTTCTGAGGCTGTAAATCTTTATGGGAGCAGAAGGCCTCATCTTTCTCCCACGGAACGGCTGGTAGTTTTGAACTGATGACCATGAGATTAGCAGCCTGACTCATAACCACTATGCTACCAGAACTCCCGACTATCCCCCATTTTGTGAAGTGTAAATCCTAACCTCCACCTATGATTAAATAAACAGGATTAGGTTATGTTTGCTATGTTAATGAAGCAGGGATAGGGTGGGATACATTACCCTAACTTAAGTCACCACACTCAGGTCTCAGGCCAGATCTGATCTAAGGGGTGTTTCTCTAGGGAGTGGCCTAATCACCTTTTATCTTACAAGAGATAAAAGGAAATAGAATTAAGGAAAGAGAAGGAGGGACCTCAGGGCCACCAAGAAAGAAGATCCCAGAGTAGAGCAGGTCCTTTGGCCCCAGAGGCCCTACACTGAGAATCCCTTCGACCCAATGGAACACTGATCCAAAGCATGGAGATCACGGAGGAACACCAAGTCCACAGATACAGAGTCAAACACCTTCCCCCAGAGCCAACAGGAACAGAAAGCCTTCTCCTCAAGCTGGTGCCCTGAGTTTGTACTTCTAGACTCTTAACCTGTTGTTGTTGTTGTTGTTAAGTGCCGTCGAGTCGGTTCCGACCCATAGCGACCCTGTACAGGGTTTCCGAGGGTATAAATCTTTACGGGAGTAGAAAGCCTCATCTTTCTCCCGCGGAGCGGCTGGTAGTTTCGAACCGCTGACCTTAAGGTTCGCAGCCCGATTCGTAACCACTACGCTACCAGAGCTCCTTAACCTGTAAGAGAATGAATTTCTGCTTGTCAAAGTCATCCATTTGTGGTATTTCTGTAATAGTCGCACTAGATAAAGACAATATTTTAACCACAGTAACTTTTTTAAACCTAAAAAAAGTATAAAATAAGCTACAACTCTAAGAAAACATGGATACATTTTACATAGTGAGTGAAAAAAGCGTGGGGCAAGGGAATACATACAAGACGATTCCATTTATATAAAGTTTGTTGTTAAGTGCCATCCAGTCAATTCTGACTCACAGCAACCCTGTATAGGGTTTGAACCTTAACCTTGTGGTTAGCAGTCCAGTGCTGATCCTACAGCACCACACCAGGACTCAATAGGAAGTTTGAAAAGAGGGAAAACAAAATAATATTGTGTAGGATTGCATATGTATATAGTAAAACTGTATAGAAAAGCAAGAAAATAATCACATAAGTGAAAAAAATCAGTCCCCTCTAGTGGGGGACGGGAGTTGTTAAGTGGGAAAGATGGGGGTTGCTTCTCAGATTCTATTTCTTGACTTGGGAAGTGATTCTAAAAGTTTTTTTTTCTTCAGAATTTACAAATTTTCTGATAATCTTGCTCTTCTCTATGTATATTTCAAAAACAAATAAATCCACTTTGGCAACCACACCTCTACAAGAAGAGAATGAAAACACAGACTCCGTCAAAGTTATGACATCATAAAAGAGGGAAAACTTGGGATTGTAAAGGGAAAGAGGAAAGGAAGAAGGGTGAAAGATGAGAAAGAGGTCACAGTGAGAAGAAACATTAAGCCTCGGTCTGGCTCAGTTCACTGGAAGAGAAAGCAACATCTAGCACGGGCATCTCAAGCAAATGCCCAAGCTTGGTAAGGAATGCAAGTGTGTCTGAACAACACTCTAACTAATGAGGGGAAAGAGAAGCATATAACTTTTAAAGAAATGTGAACTATATTAAATAATTTGCATCACAGGATAGCCCAGTTAAGTATTTGACTACTAGCCAAAACATTGGCAGTTCAAACCTACCCAGAGGCACCTCAGAAGACAAGCCTGGCAGTCTACTTCCAAAAAGTAACAACCTTGAAAACCCTATGAAGCAGTTCTATTTGCATTCAAGGCTTCCCCATGAGTCAGAGTCAACTGGATGCCAACTAACAATAACAGCAACAAACTATATTAAATAGCCTGAAAGAAAGAAAACCCAAAATTGCAAGCACAACCCTTTACCCACATTATAACATTTATGTCACTCATCCTTTAGTGATGTATATACAAAACTGTTAGAAGCTGCAAGCATCAATTTGAGTGCAAAAAAGCACATAAAGTCATGTTTCAGTAAAATATTATCACAAACCTAGAAGACCTGCTGCCGGCCTTGGGAAACTAAGGAAAAAAAGTTACAAAATGCTATATCCACCAGCCTTGGGATAAATACACATATTGCAACTAAATGATAAGCATACATCTGGATCATATCTTGTTGGAACTCCAACACAGCTCTTCACAGTACAATCCATTGAAAGAGAGTAAAGCTTTTCGTTGAAGGTAATAGTTATCTAAGGTAAATAACACTGTTTAAATCAAGCATCCAATGGAGATACATCTTCATAAAATGCTTCATTGTGTTCTTGCAAGAAATATGTACTCATACCCATCAATTACTAGCTTCTTCATTAAGTCTAGTTTTACACTAAACTTATCAACTATTTTCAAAACAGGATGGAAACACTTCCTCTTATGTACTTTGGACATGTTCTCAGGAAGTTCCAGTCCTTAGAGAAATACATCATGCTTGGTAAACAGAGGGTCAGTAAAAATGGGTAAGACCCTCAAGATGGATTAACAGAGTGGATGCAACATCTTGCAGTGGCTGTGAGAATGGTACAGAATGGATCATGTTTCATTTTGTTGTACACCTGGTGTCACTATGAACTGGAACAGGTTCCCTGGTACCTAATAACATTTTGATGAAAAAGTCCTTTGTTGTTGTTAAGTGCCTTCAAGTTGGTTATGACTCATAGTGACCCTGTATAGGGTTTCCGATGAGCAGCTGGTAAATTTGAACCACCTACTTCTCGGTTAGCAGTCCAATTGCAGTTAGCTTATCCTACAGCACCACACCAGAACTCCTAATAGTGGATATAAGGAATAATTTTTAAAAGTTCTAATATCCTATATCAAGGACGTCAAATTGACAATTGGATCTCATTTTCTATACTCCCTTTCTTTCCTGTAGATCCAGCATCTGCTCTAATTTTGAAACTCTGTTTGCAGTTAAGATGCCTCACTGAGGAGCTTTTTATGGCTTAGTGGACTATTTACTATATTTTTTTAAAGAGCTCTTAATGACTTGTCCTCATCTGAATCTTTTCACCTTTCCTTATCCCCCGTTTGTTGGCCTCCTTCTTGACTTGTTCTTCCTTTTTGGTTTCTCATTACCTCCTTACCCAGTAAGGAACCAAAGGCCAAAGAATTTCCTCTCCATTATTTTTGATGAAAAACCGCTCCCGGAAGAAGGAAAGGGTGTGGATTTACACTTATTCCCTCTTCATTTATTCACCAAACTGTTCAATTAGGGCAACTTTTGTGCACCCCAAAACACAAGATCATAAAAGTAATGATAAGCTCAGAAATTACTCTCAGCCCACATATAAATTAATTGCCTTTTGCAATACTATATTCTGGAATCCCTTTGTTAAGTGGCAGGAGTAGGGTAGGGGGAGTAGGGTAGGGGGAGATGGAGGCTTACAAAAGTCTACAGAAATCTGGTGAAGCTCCAGCGGTAGGAGGAGTTGAGCCACAGGTCCGAAGTTCATAGGATATCGAAACCAGACTCCACTCAGTGCTTAGCAACTGGTTTGACCTGGTTGCTGCAGCGCAGGCAAACACATCAGGAGGGGTCGTAATCCACCTAGACTGTGAGAGCCAGTGAATACTCCACCGACCTCTGACTCATCCATAGATAAGTAATCACCCAGACCAAAAGTTTCAAGCCAGCTGCTCCTGGATTGAGTTTGCACGGAAATTTTTAGAGCATCAGCTCTAGAACCACAAACAGGTAGACAATGGTTTGAATAACCTCAGCCTCGGCCCCAATATGAGGATGGAGATGGGATGGAAAAGGCCATTCTCCCTCCCACTTAGCCTCGAAGACTTAAAGGTGCCGATTTCAGCCGGACGGGTGAGGAAGTCGCCGCCGTCCCGGGCAGAACCGGCGCGGCCCGGGACACCCGCCTAGCCCTAGATCCTCCCGCCCCCTAGTGCCCACTCACGCGCCACGCGCCCCTCACCTGCAGCCGAGTGGCCAGAGAGCGCACGGCCCCGGGCGCGGCGCGGACCCCCGAGCTCGCGGCGCTCGCGCAGCTCTTCCTCCTCGTCTTCCCGCCGCCGGCCCTCAGCCATGGGCGACGCGCGGAAGCACGGCCTGGGGGCGGCAGGCGAGCTGCAGGACCCGGGCGCTCCACGCTAGCGCCCTCGGAGCTGGAAAGGTGCCCCCGCGGAGAAGGCGGCAGAGGCGGCGAGTTCAGAAACGGACAGCAGTACGGACTCCACCTGCAGCCCACGGGGGAGCGGCCGAGCCGGGGCCTAGCCGGATTGCCCGCCTCCTCGCGGCGCACGGAGGCCTCTTTCTCCCTTGGCTTTCACTCTCCCGCTCTCTTCCCCTTTCCTCGTTCCCTTCTCCACCCCGCCGAGTTCCAGCCCGGGATCGGGCGGGCTCTGCCGGGCCTCGCCTCCTCTGGGAGGGGTTACGGGCGGCCGAGGCCACTCCACTAGCACTCACGCTGGACGCGCCCCCTGGATCCAAACAAACGTGTCCGCAATAAATAAATGGGATAGAGAGGAAGGGGAGAGAAAGGAGGTGGGCTGGACTCTTCCTGCCCTTTCACCACATTCCGGTGTCAACAGGAAACCCATTTGCCTGACACTTAAACAAAAGGAGGAGGAGGAACCTGCCGGGAGCCCGGCTCCGGGAGATGGGACAACTGGGTGTCGCCGTACTTCGGAACTCACTTGGCTTGCATTTGGGTCGAGCCTCTGCGTGACACACTTTTTTCTTTCCCTCTCTTTCTGTGCCTCAAAATCAAGCCTTGCTGTATTTTAGTTAATTTAAGATTAGGATGTGGCCACAATCCCTGGGAGGAAAGGAAGAAAATATATCCCGGAGCTTCAAAAAGTTTATGGGAAATTACTTCATCATTGTATCCCATTTTTCCACGAACTTTTTGAAGCCCGTTCGTATTTAAGGAGCCCAGCTCTGGTAGCGTAGTGGTTACGAATTGGGCTGCGAACCGCAAGATCAGCAGTTCGAAACTACCAGCTGTTCCGCGGGAGAAAGATGAGGTATTCTGCTCCCGTAAAGATTTACAGACTCAGAAACCCTGTACTGGGTCGCTATGAGTCAGAACTGAGTCCACGGCACATCACAACAACAACAACAACATACCTGATGTAAGGAGCACTGATGGCGTAGTGTTTACGAGTCGGGCTGCTAATTTCAAGGTCAGCAGTTCGAAACTACCTACTGTTCTGCGGGAGAAAGATCCCGTAAAGATTTACAACCTCGGAAACCCTATACAGACAGGGTCGCTATGAGTCGAAACTGACTCCACGGCACATAACAACAACAATAATTCAGTTTGGCGGTTCAAGCTCGCCAGCTACTCCTCGGAAACCCTATACAGGGTCGCTATAGGTCGGAACCGACTCGATGGCACTTAACAACCACAACATACCTGATTATTCTGGAGTCCTGGCGTGACGCTGTAGGGGAAGCACTGAACTGCTATCACAGGTTGGCAGTTCAAACCCACAAGCTGCTTCTTGGAAACCCTATACAGAGTCACCATGAGTGGTAATCGAGTTTATGGCAGTTAACAACAGCATACCTGATTAACTTGGGTTAGCATTGGGTAGCCGGCTAACCACAAGATCAGCAGTCAATCCACTAGGCAATTAACAGCAGCAACAACATGCCTGATTGTTGTTGTTAAATGACAAATACCTGATTAAGGAACCACACACCTGAGTAACGAATCCCATACCTGATTAAAGGAGCACTGGTGGTGTTATAGGGTAAGCACTGGACTGCTAACCATAAGGTCAGCAGTTCAAAGCCGCCAGTGCTTTGCATTTGAAAGATCAGACTGCCTGCTCCTGAGAAGATTTCGTTTCAGAAAACCTATACAAGGGTCGCTATATGTTGGAAATGGCACTGTAGGATAAAGCACCACAAGCTCCGTTTGAATCATAAGGTCAGCAATTCAAATTCATCAGTTGGGTTGGTCCAAAGTGTGGTGAGACCTGGGGACACCTGAGCCCAAGGACTAGGACATACCCACAGAGGGCTAGAGCTGAGAGTGAAGCATCCAGCTGATAGGTAGTGAGGGGAGACACACAAAAACACCCACACTTGCAG
>NW_006408673.1:7010241-7016452 GCF_000296735.1 Chrysochloris asiatica
TCTTGACTGCTGTTTCCTTGAGTGTTGATAGTTGATTCAAGAAGACTGAAGTCCTTGACAACTTCAATCTTTTCTCCGTTGATAAGAATGTTGTTTATTGGTCCAGTGGTGAGGATATTATTTGTTTTCTTTACATTGAGATGTAATCCATACCGAAGGCTTGCTCTTTGATCTCCATCAGTAAATGTTTTAAGCAATAGGTTAGGTTATTACTGATAGGATTCTGGTGGCATGTTTATCCATTAAGCATTGGACTGCAAACCACAGGTCTGACTTTCTAATTCATCATCTGTTCCATCTAGAGAAAGATGAGGCTTTCTGCTCCTAAAATATTTCAGCCTTGGAAACCCTAATGAGCTGCTCTATTCTGCCCTATAAAGTCTCTATGAGTCAGAATCGACTTGATGGCAGTGATACTAGTGGGACTTAAATTGATTAAGGAGGCCTAGATATGCACTGGTTAACTAGCTCAGCTCCTAACCAAAAGGTAGTTCCAACCACCAGCCCCCATGCAGGAGAAAGATGGGTCAGTACGCGTGGGAATCTGACTTGATGACAATGGGATTTTGGTATATCTGATTACAGAGAGGCAATTTGGTGAAGTGGCAAGCGCAATGACTTTGGAATTCGACATGGCAATTTGAAGTACTTAGCTGTGGGACCTATCATTTTGAAATATTTAAAAGCAGAAAATAAATATGTAATGAAAGTTGTTATGTGCATCCTAGGGTCAGTTGCTGTACATACACACTTATACACAGACTGGGTCAGATTCTGGAATTTCATGAAAAGATACCCAAGCAGCAGGTAGGAACATTGACTGGGCATGAAACCATAGGAAACTCCTGCGTGGGATGAATGGCCTTTATATTCAGCCTCTTAGTCTATTTCTGAGAGATTGTGAGAGCTGCTAGCGTTCTGAGTGTAAGAGAAAAAGAGGAGAAAAGGGTCACGGGAAATAAAATTGCCTGCCATACCTGAGCACTATTGCTTTGCTTTTTCAATGCCTAAGAAAATCTTTCAGCCTCTAAGCTGATAAGAACTACAATCGATTTTGTAGAATTGAGGTCAATTCCACACGTTAAAACTTTATTACTGTATAAGCAGTTAAATATGTAGACATCTGGAGAACTTGAAATGTAACCAGCAAAAAAAAAAAAAAAAAGTTTCTGGACCTTTGGGTTTTTGGTTGTTTTTTTTTAAGTGTTTAGGTTTACTTTAAGCAGAAGGATATGTGTTACCTTCAAGGTAAACATTTGGAGGTCCCTGGTGTGGCGCTGTGGGTTAATGTGCTAGACTGCAAAGTCAGTTTGAATGTCAGGATTGGCAGTTCAAGCTCATCAGCCGCTCCTTGGAAACCCTACATGGGGCTGCTATGGGTGGGAACCGACTCAACGGCATTTAACAATGACAACAACTTCAACAGATGAAGCTTTGGTGGCATGATGGCTCATTGCTGGACTGCTATTCAAAAGGTTGACAGTTCATTCCCACCCAGAAGCTCCACAGAAGAATGGTCTGTTGATCAGCTCCCATAAAGATTACAGCCTAGAAAACCCTATAGAGATTATTCTCATCTGTTACATTGGGGTTTCTATGAGTCCGAATCAGTTCCACAGTGCCAAACAACACTTAATAATAGTGCAACTTCACTAACCTATTGGAGCCGGTTATTCAGATTCTTAGCTTAGAAGGGGCTGAAAGTTGTTCTGGATCTCCCACCAGAAGTCTGAGACCCCCACATCTTTCTTTCTGTAGCATGCAAAATCTTGTGGGAAGATTCAAAAGTAGGAAATAAATCGTTATTATCATATAAATTTTCTCAACTTAAATAAATAAAATATTTTTCTGCTCCTTCATTGGGAAAGATCTATCCAATTTACCACAAAACAAGGTAAAATTTGTAAGGTTTATGATGACAAAGATAACCTTAGACAAGGGTACCTAAGATAATTCAGTGGAAGAAGAAGTTATTTCAACAAATAGTGCTAAGACAACTAAACATTTGCAAAATAATCTGAATTTCTCCCTCACACCATATACAAAAAGTCAACCCAAAATGGATCATAGTCCTAAAATGTATAAGAGGACTACAAAACTCTAGAAAAAAACTTAAGTATGTATATACCCTAACCAAAAAACCACTGGACCCATTGCCATGAAGTTGTGGGGGCAGAAAGTCTCATCTTTCTTCTGTGGAGCAGTTGGTAGCCTTGATCCACCAATCTGTGGTTAGCAGTCCAGTGCTTATCCTACAGTTGTTGTTGTTAGGTGCCATTGAGTCAGTATCAACCCATAGCAACCCTATGCGCAGCAGAATGAAACACTGCCAGATCCTTACATCTCAATGTAAAGAAAACAAAAATCCTCACCACTGGACCAATAAACAACATTCTTATCAACGGAGAAAAGATTGAAGTTGTCAAGGACTTCATTCTTCTTGGATCAACTATCAACACTCATTGAAGCAGCAGTCAAGAAATCAAACGATGTATTGCATTAGGCCAACTGCTGTACAAGACCTTTTTAAAGTGTTGAAGAGCAAAGATGTCAGCTTGATGACTAAGGTGAGCCTGACCCAAACCATGGTATTATCCTACAGAGAGACCTAAAAATAATGACATGAACAGATATGTACAAACCTATGTTCATTGATGGAATGCTGGTGTGGCCCTGTAGGATAAGCACTGTACTGCAAGGTCAGTTTGAAAAGCAATGTCAGCAGTTCAATGCACCAGCTGCTCCTCAGAGATCCTATACAGGGTCGCTATGAGTCTGAACCAACTCAATGGCACTTAACAACAACATAGTCATTGTTGCTTTATTCTCAATAGCAAATAAATGCAAACACCAAACTGTCCATTAATAGATTATTGGATAAGCAAATTGTGGTATATACATACTATGAAATACTATACAAGTATGTGAAATATAAAACAGACAGGCCTGGAAACCATAATACTAAGTAAGTCAAGCATATAAGGACAAATATTTTATGGTCCAATTAAGAGAAATCAATGCTCATTGGTGGTTACTAGGAGGAGGGGAGTGGTGATTGCATGTCACCACGCAATCATAGCAACCCTGTATAGAATTTCTAAGGCAGTAAGTCTTTACAGGAACAGAAAGTCACATCTTTCTTCCACTGAGTGACTGGTAGCTTCAAACTTCTGACCTTGCTTTTAACCGCCCAGCTCAAAATCCATTATGCTACCAGGGCTCCTTGCTTTATCTAAAAAAGACTAGGCATGTTTGATGATGGGAAAGGTGAACTTGAATTGGAATGTAGTAAGCAAAGCATTTGTTGTTAGGTGCTGTCAAGTTGGTTCTGACCCATAGAGACCCTATGTTAACAGAACAAAACACTGCCCAGTCCTGTGCCATCCTCACAATTGCTGCTATCCTTGTGCCCATTGTTGCTGCCATTGTGTCAATCCATCTGGTTGGAGGTCTCCCTCTTTTTTGCTGACCCTCCGCTTTACCAAGCATGGTATCCTTCTCCAGGGACTGGTCCCTCCTGATATGTCTGAAGTATGAAAGACGAAGTCTGGCTCTGTTGGCTTCTAAAGACCATTTTGGATGTACTTCTTTCAACGCAGATTTTTTTTTTTTTCCTTCTGTCAGTCCATACTTTTAATATTCTTCTCTAACACCATAACTCAAATACATCAATTTCTTCTATGGCCTTCCTTATTCATTGCCCAACTTTTGCATGCATTTGAGGCACAGTATAGCTAAAATAAAAATGAGAATTTGAACACATATGGTGGATACAGGCACATGTGTATCAGGTAGGTATATATGTGTACATAGGTGAAAACAATAGAAGGAAATTGTCTCAGGGAGCCCTCTGTTCACTATTGTTCCAGTTTGGCTATTTTTAGGTATGTATAAACACAAATACGTAAGTGCAGGCACATATATTCAGTGAAGACACAAATACAGATATACCTCAGGCTAACCAAACACCTTCCAAAACTGGTTTTCTGGTTTTGAAGGCTTGAGACCATAGTCTTATGGGAAAATTCAGTCAACATAGTTTACTAAAATTATGATCTGTATCCTACTGAGATGACTAGTATCTGGGGTCTTTTTGAAAGCAGCCATCTAAGACACAACTATGGGTCAGTATTTACCAGGAACAAAACAGTGTGAAGGTAACCAAAAATGCAGAGAAAAAACAAGTATACATGAGCCACAACCCCAACTACCCTGCTACTGGAAGAACTAGATGGAGCCGGCTACCACCACTGACCATTTTGACCAGGTCACAATCATTGGCTTTAGGTAGAATGAGAGAAAAATATGAAGAAATAAAATTCTTATTAAAAAAAAAAATGTCAGATATACTGAAGCAGTAGAAAACAGAGGACTCCCCAAGAGAATCTAAACCTAGAACCTAGCCTATTCCCTGAGATCACCTTTCAGTGAAACAGCAGAGTGGCACACAAAATTACCCATAAGATAGGTGCCCTAGTTAAAGTCTGTCAGTATGAGACCAACAGGTCAACAATTACTCACAAGCAAAGATGAGACGATATGGGTGTAAAGAAAGTAGAGTACTGGAAAAGGAACAAATTGAACACAATTAAACAGAAAGGTGACACATTGTAATAAATGTAACTAATGTCACTGAATAATTTCTGTGGAAATTGTCAAATGGGAACCTAACTTGCTATAAAAACTTTGATAAAAAACTCAATAAAATATTATGTGGGGGAAAAAGAAATAGAAGAAAACCTAGGGGTATATCTCCATTATCCTGAGTTAGGCAGTTATTCTTAGCTACAGTAGATAAAGCACAAGTGACAAAAGAAAAAATAATTTGGACCTCATCAAAACTAACAACTTTTGTGCTTCAAAGGACACCATCAAAAATGTGAAAAGACAATGAACAGAATGGAAGAAAAAAATTGCAAATCATACAGCTAACAAGGGTTTTCTGGTGTGGCTCTGCAGGTTAATGGCACTGGTCTGCAAGGTCGGGTTGAACCACAAGGTCAGTGGTTCAAGCTCACCAGCCGCTCCTCAGAAACCCTACACAGAATTGCTATGAGTTGGAAGCAACTCAATGGCACTTAACATCAACAATCTGTAATACATTAAATTTTATGTCTACTATCCAAAAAGCTGGTGGTTCAAACCTACCCAGAGACGCCTCAGAAGAACAGCCTGGCAATTTACTTCCAAAGGCCACAGCCATTGAAGATGCTATGGAGCACAGTTGTACTCTAAAACACATAGGGTGGCCATGAATTGGAATAGAGTTGACAGCAACTGATTTCGTTTAGTTTTAGATCCAAAAGATATAAAAGACTCTTATAACTTATTAAAAAGATAAAGAACACAATAGAAAAAATGGGCATTTTCCAGAGATGATATACAAATGACCCATTGTTGATACCACTTGGGGATAGTATCCATTTGACCTAGCTTGGAATGGCTTGTTGATCAGAACTCAACTAGAGGAAGATAAAGAAGTTTAATACAGAAAGCAAGCATAAATTGCTACAATTTGATGAACTGGCCCTTTGCTTAAGGATATAGTTGCTGAAATTCCAACAGAGAGGGAAGGAGTCTTCACATCAAGGATGGAGCCTGTCTCCTCAGCACACAGGTTTGATAAGGACAGGCAACTTACACATTGGCTACCAAAAATGAGGGGCTCTAAAGGCATAATGTGGCTATCTGACAAGCTTTCAAAAGTGTGTTTAGTTTTAGAACGAGGTGGGTAAGGTAGAATCCTCACTGCATAATGTAACTCTTGTCTAGATGGATCTGATGAAAGGGGATGGGGGAGGATGGGGATGGGATTCTTTTGACTCAATAGTGAATAATTGTTATCAGAACTAACTGTGATTGTCATAACCATGAAGGTAGAAGATGTGAACCAAAAAGCGGGAGTAGTTAAACTTTCATTCCAGCAACAGAGAACCCTGGGACTATCAAGGGGAAAGAGAATGAGTGGAGCATGAGATCCTAGCCAGAGAAGCAACACCACCAGAGATGAAACCAGAGGTGATGAAGTAGAGAGATAGAACAGCTGAGACTCTATCTAGACCCATGGATTAAAAAAGGCTGTGTGCCTGCAGGCAGGAGACTGGCTTGTAAAATGTGCCCTTTGGTCATTTAAATGGATATATATTTTCTGTGGGCTTTGTGTACATAAAAAAGAAGAAGAAGAAGAGGGAATAGAGGTAAATACTGTTAA
>NW_006408673.1:7021672-7023043 GCF_000296735.1 Chrysochloris asiatica
AAATGAACAAATCATTGGTTTTGCAGAATTCTATCATGCAATCTCCAGCATCATTTCTATCACCAAGGCCATATTTTCCAACTACTGATCCTTCCGCTTTGCTCCTACCCTTTGCATTGCAATCACCAGTAATGATCAATACATCTTGATCGCATGTTTCATCAATTTCAGATTGAAGAAGTTGGTAGAATTCTTCTATTTAACCCTCACTGGCTTTAATGGTTAGTGTGTAAATTTGAATAATAGTGACATTTATTGGTCCACCCTGTAGGCACATGGATATTATCCTAACACAGATAGCGTTGTACTTCATGACTAATCTGCATATGTTCTTTTTGACAGTGACTGCATGCAACACCATTCCTCTTCAATTTGTCATTCCTTAAATAGTAAACCATGTGGTTGGCATACTCAAAATGGCCAGCACCAGTCCATTTTAGCTCACTAATGCCTAAGATATCGATGTTTATGCATTGCATTTCATTTTTGACAATTTCTAATTTTCCTAGATTCATACTTCATACATTCCATGTTCTGATTACTAATGGATGTTTACAGCTGTTTCTCTTCATTTTGAGTTGTGCCCCATCAACAAATGAAGGTCCCACGGGTTTTTCTCCCACAAGCTTTACTCCATTCGCATTATCACAGTCAACTCTACTTTGAGGAGGCAGCTCTTCCCCATTCGCATTTGGAGTGCCTCCCAACCTGAGGGGCTCATTTCCCAGCACTATGTATGAAAGTGTTTCTCTGATATTCATAAGGAAGGATTTTCAATGACTAAAGATTCTGAAGTAGTTCCTCACTCCTTCTTCCTAGTCTGTCTTCTTCTGGAAGCTTATCTGAAACCTGTCCACCATGGGTGACCCTGCTGGTATTGGCCAAAATTTAAAAGATAACAATAACAAGTGGTGGTAAGGATATGGAGAAATTGCACCCTTCTGATGGCCATACTGCAGAAGTCAGAAACAGAGTAAGGGTGGGTCTTGGGCCATTTCCCCAGCTGGTCCTCACTGGAATTTTCCTGGCCACTCCCTTAATGGCTTTCCCTAATGGTAGCCTGGTTGTGACATCATACCCTGACAGCCTTAGAGGCAGTCCTGTAAGCTTTCCATCTACAATAAATGTCCCTTTCTTGATTCCTTAGGCCCAGCAAGTATATGTGACACATTGTGGTTGTGGTTATGAGAGGAGATTCTTTTGTCCTCTCTGTCCTATAAAAAAGTCACCTAGTAGAGGTGAAATTTTGGAAATTCATCATGGCGTTTGTCAGTGTTTTTCCTCATCCAGGTGATCTACGTTTGTTTTGTCTTGTTCTAACTCCTGCTTAAGGCTTAATGTAAGAAGTCTTGGTAGGGCAGTGGATTATAA
>NW_006408673.1:7023703-7028027 GCF_000296735.1 Chrysochloris asiatica
AAAAAAAAAAAAAGGTATAACCAAGTTGCTATAAAAGCACAGAAAACAAAGATCTGGGAGATGTTTGCACTCTGAAGTCATCACATTGAAGTAGAGAATCCAGTAGAAGTCACAAGCAAGGACAATTTAATCATATGAAAGAAAATCAAAGGTGTGGTCAACTAGCAACTAAATAACCATGCAAAAACATCCTACCCACCCAAATGACTCAACTGAAGCCAAGCCCATAGAAAGAAAATACAAAGAAACTTGGAATTAAATGCATAGACTAGTAGTTGAACAAGTTTAGCCCTCAAGTATTTAAGTTCTTTTGTAAAATTTTGCAAGAGATATTAACAAAGAGTCCCCTAGCATAAGGGAAACTGTTCTTTGCTTCTCCCTTCTTTAGATATGTAGCCTATAGCAAAATAGTGTGCAAATAGAACACTTCAGAAATAAGAATGTAACGGTTGTACAACATAAAGATTGTAATCAATGTCACTGAATTGTACATGTAGAAATTATTGACTAGGAAAATGTTCTGCTGTGTATATTCTAAACAACAAAAAGAAAGATAAAGTATGAAAACAAGAATATAGTATACTAAATGCATATATGTTTATACTACATACAAGTAGTTGCAGAGCTTAGCATATAAAAACCTCAAATCCACTGTTCTAGAGTCAGTTTCAGCTCTTAAACTGCAATAGTTTTGTTTCTCCCATGCATTTTACTTTAGAAAATTCCTTCATATAGTAGATTGCTTGCAAAAAAAAAGTCCCTAATTCTTTAGGCCTCCCTCTATCTATATACTTAGCAATATGATTTCACATTTCCTCCATTAAGAAGTGGTTCTCCATGCCATGACACTAGACTAGCTATGGAATTTGCTTTGGCCAATAGAATATGGCAAAAACGACAGTGTGCAAATTCCAAGTCTAGTCCACAAAAGGCCTTGCTTGCTCCAACTTGCTTTCTTGGAAGACTTTCACCATATGTGAGCAAACCAAAATAAACCTTCTAGAGAATGAGACACTATGTGAAGGAGAGACAATTTGTCCCAGTTGAAGCCATTTAGACTAGTTCATAGCCATCCAACCCCTAAACATTCGAGAAAACCCAGAGGAGATCAACAGAGCTGCTTATCTGGACAAAAGCTGACTACAGACACACGAGCAACCCAGCTGAGACCAAAGCAGCTGGCCAGTGACCTGTGAACTTATAAGCAATAAAAACAGCTTAATGTTTTGTGTCACTGAGGTTTTGTACTCTGTTGTGCAGCTGGTTGGTGTTCCCCTAGGAATCAGTCACTGAGATAAAAGAGTGAAGAACGAAAAACAAAAAAACCCAAATGCACGTTTACTGAGCTAATTCTGACTCTCAGCAATCTTAATAGGACAGAGTAGAACTGCTCCTTAGGGTTTCTGGGACTTTAAATCTTTACTAGAGCAGACAAACCATTTTTTTCTCCTGAGGAGTGACTGGTGGGTTTGAACGACCGACCTTTCAGTTAGTGGTCCAAGGTTAACCCACAGAACTACCAGGGCTCTTTGAGTTAAGAAGGAAAAAAGTTTTTTAGGGAGTAACAACTGTCAACCCAACAGGAGAGAGAGACACTGGTTAAGGTGAACTGTCATACTATTATGCTGACCTGACAAAGAAGCTCCAGAATGAAGTCTGCTCATTAAAAGAACCTCCCTTCCGCTGTAAATGGCTAGGTCTTTGAATTACCACCTTGCTCAGTTACTGTCTAGAGGCTGCTCCTGGAAGAGTGCAAACTCAGCCCTCCACCTTGCTCAGTCATTGGCTAAGGCTGCTTGAAAGCTGAGGCTGACCCTGAAGTTGCTAACAACTGGAGACTGTTTACTTCATTCTTCATACCTAATCAGCAAGTCCTCTCATGAAGAGAGATCTGAGTGGCTCACCTCTGCGTCCACCTGTTGTGGATAGAATTGTGCCCTCCCCCTGCTCCCAATATGGTGTAAATCCTAACACATCCCTGTGGTTATAACTCTCTTTGGGAATTGGTTATCTTTGGTATGTTAATGAGTCAGTATTAATGTAGGTTCTTAAATAAGGAGCCTTGGTGGGGCAGTGGTTAAGCACTTATATACTAACTGAAAGGTCAGCAGTTTAAACTTATCAGCTGCTCCATAGGAGAAAAATGTGTCAATCTGTTTTTATAAAGATTTACAACCTTGGAAATCCCATGAGGCAGTTCTATTCTACCCGATGAGGGTACTACTAAAAGTCAGAATCGACACTACGGCAATGGGTTAGCCTTGATTTGAATTTGTTTGGTGTCTTAAGTCAATCTTTTTTGAGATATAAAAGAAATTAAACAAGCACGTGAGCAAGTAGATATGGGAGAAGACAGAAACCAAGCCACATGAAGATTGCCTAGAGCCAGGTCTGGAAAGGAACTCACCCTTGTGATCCCATTTTTAGCCAAGCAGTAGATCGGTATATAGGGGGGACAATGACACTAGGAAGGTATGCTCAGCATGGAATGGTGAATTATTCAAAATTAAAAGGGCAATGTTTTCCTAAGGACCAAGTTGAGAAGGGATGGGAAGAACAGTGGAATGCAATTAGGAACTAGAGGGAGAGAGCAGGAGAACTGTTGTTGCTTGGAGGAGATTGCAATTATTCAGATGATTATATGATTTGCTGAATGGATAATTGATGATCTTCTCTGTAAACCTTCACTCAATTTACACCAAAAAGTTAAAAATAAATTAATAAAGATTTTCTCCATGAAAAAAAGAAAGATTGCTCAGGAGCATAAGAAGCTTAATACACAAAAGAGTTTTCTCCAAAGACAACAGAGAAAGAAAGCCTTCCTCTAGACCAAGCACCCTAACTTTGGGCTTCTAGCTTCATAAACGATGAGAAAATAAATGTCTGCTTGTGGTATTTCTGTTAGAGAAGCATTAGATATCTAAGACACTACCCCTGAACCATGTGAAACCACGTCTCTACATGTTCAGGGAGCAATTCCTCCAGCTCTCTGGTGGGCCTCTTTGCCTGAGACGACACTTAAAATAAAGGAAGTTAGCTTCCATTACTGCAGATGGTCTCAGGGTCTCCTCAAGTACTCATCAACTCTCTTCTTCACTACTCTCTGTTCTCAATTCCTCTTGCCCTCAACTACCACCTCAGCTGCATTTGGTGGCTGACGGGGTGGTGTGACCCCATCATTATATCTCAAGTAACTATACCCTTCATAGACTGGGTTGCTACATTTGTCTGTTCACAGTTACAATTAGTCAAGGGAAAACCAAGAGGAATCGAAATGGGTCACCAGAGTTCCCTCAATACAAGGGGACTTCAAAAAGTTTGTGGAAAAATTCCATTATCTCTCTCTCTCTCTTTTTTTTTTTTTCTTTCCAGATTCATATTATTATTGTGCTTGCTGTTGTTATTACGGTGATGGTATTAGTGTTCAGGCTCAGACCTCCATTGTTTCTTAATTCCATTTTTCATGAACTTTTTGAAGCCCTTTCATATGCTTTCCAGACCCCATTGTATAACATCAGCCTTACCTCTGCCTCCTGATCAGAATTAATGATCCCCACCAAGATGGTGACTCCTCATTTGCTGGTCCTTGGTAACAAGGAACTCTTAAGTGCTCATGTGGCAGCCATAACTATAATTGAATTCAACCCTTGCTATGTCCCCTAGGGAGAATATGCCCCTGTTGACAACAAGGACCTTTAAGTGAGTAGAGTCCAGAAAAGATATTTCCCCCAGTAGTTCATTAGAGTAATAGGAAGTGGGCCACTCCCTCTTTTACTCCTTTGGTTCCCAGAGCCATGTATTCTTTGCATTAGAGACTCAATATCATACAAAGGTCTCCAACACTCATTAACAACCTGCGATATGCAGATAATACACTTGCTGAAAGTGAAGAAGACTTAAAATATTTACTGATGAAGATCAAAGAGCACAGTATTCGGTATGGTTTGCATCTCAATGTAAAGAAAACAAAAATCATCACCACTGGATCAATAAACAACATTCTTAACAATGGGGAAAAGATTGAAGTTGACAAGGACTTTATTCTTCTTGGATCAATGATCAACATTCATGGAAGCATCAGTCAAGAAATCAAATGGCATATTGCATTAGGCAAATCCGCTCCACAAGACCTTTTTAAAGTGTGGAAGAACAAAGATGTCAGCTTGAGGACTAAGGTGTGCCTGACCCAAGGCATGGTATTTTCAATAACCTCATATGCATGTGAAAGCTGGACAATGAGTAAGGAAGACCATAGAAGAATTTACGCTTTTGAATTATGCTGTTGGAGGAGCATATTGAAAGTGTCATGGGCTTCCAAAAAAAC
>NW_006408673.1:7028657-7030331 GCF_000296735.1 Chrysochloris asiatica
TCTGCTCCTGTAAAGATTTACAGCCTCGGAAACCCTATACAGGGTCGCTATGAGTCGGAACCGACTCCACGGCACATAACAACAACAACAACATGTATATATACTTACATATAAACATATATGTGTGTATGTGGGTGTATACACATAAAAAACTAGAGACAAGAAGCACACTATATAATAGCTTTTTAAAATAAGTGCTATTTCATCCATCAAAAACAAATCCATAAAGCACATGAGCATAAAACTCAATTCTCTCAAAGTCAAATTCATGGAACAAGCGATTATTATTATTCCCTCTCTTCAAATAAATATGAAGCCTATATTGCAAAATCAAGACCAGGGCTCTCAGAACTGTAGCTTCAGGTTCAAGATATAATAAAATACATGGAAATGTCAAAAACGAGAGTTCATTTCCTGACAGGAAGACATTTTTATTCAAACACTTGACACATCTGAAAAAGAAAAATGTTCATGGTTTATGTACAGTGACCTAGAGTTTCCAAAGTTCTGTGGATAGGTCAAGTTTTAATCCATTTCCTTCTCCATTTCTTCTTCGCCGTCTTCCCTCCCGCCTCCTTATTCCTGTCCACATATAAGCTTTTCAAAACTTGCCCTTTTTCTATTGAGTTTCTGCTAATGATGATGGAGCATTTGGAAAGGGAGATGAGTGATGGCTACCCAACATGATTAATATCATCAATGTCACTGAATTGTTCGTGTGAAAAATACTCAATTGGCAAATATTGTATTGCACATTTTTTACAATAAAAATACTCCCTTTTGACAAGCAGACCAGTCTGGAACAGCTAGAAGAACACAAGATACTTCTTGAAAGAAAGACCAGCAGGAAAAATAAAAAACAATAATGGCAGTCTTATTGACTACTACAAGAACAAGAAAGTTGTTCCCTCTGGAGCCATCAAAGCAAGTAGTCAGCTCCCCTCAAGGCAAACCCCGTTCCAAGACTAAAACTCAAGAGGAATACACGGCAGGCATGTGGGCTTGCTGCTGACCACGTTGGTCACTGATAAGGGGAAGTGTGGGAAAAACAGCAATGAAGCTGTGAGCGATCACATTCAATAGACTCCTAGCAATCACATTCAATAGACTCCTGTTAACCTAGATTGAGACCTGGTTGGCCAGCAGTATGACAAGACCTAGGGACTACTGGACTCGGGGACAGGGACATGGCCACAGAGGACTAGAAAGGAGTGTGAAGCATCCAGCTGATATAAAGTGAGGGGAGATGCACAAGAACACCCACACTTGCAGATATAGTACCCACTTAACCTGGCTTCAATGGCTGGATAATCAGAACTCGACTAGAGGAAGAAAGAAGAGGGAAAAAAAGAGTAATCCACTACAATTTGATGAACTTGACCTATACTTGTGGATCCAGTACGGCAAATAAGGGAACAAATCTTTATAGTGAGGATCATTCCCACCACCTTGGTACACAGGGTTGACAAGGATGGGCAAGTTAAACATTGGCTACATAAAATGGGGGGCTACAAAGGCAACAGAGAATATCAAAAAGATGTTTACCTGTGCTTTGTTGACTATGCAAAGGCTTTTGATTGTGTGGATCATGACAAACTATGGAGAACATTGCAAAGTATGAGTATTCCAGAACACTTAATTGTACTCATGAGAGATCTGTACCTGGACCAAGAA
>NW_006408673.1:7031506-7035050 GCF_000296735.1 Chrysochloris asiatica
AAATGTAAAGGTAGATGTTTTGTAATAAAAGGAGGGGAGTGGTTGATTTTGCAGTTCAGGAGCAGAGGTCCCTGGAACCACCAAGGGAGAAAAGCAAAGTGCCGGACCCTATCCAAAGAAGCAGTGATGTCAGAGATGGAGGCAGAGATGATGAAGTGGAGAGATGGAGCGGCTGGGGACTCTAGACTCAGGGAGGGAGAGGGGCTGTGTGCTATAGGCATGCAGGGTGTACCCTTTGGTTGTTTGATGATGCATGGAGGGGATTGTAATCATTGCGATGAAACGAAATACGATAGGATGAATGTAAAGATAATGTTCTCCCATGTAAACTATCACATAATTCACAATAAAAACTTAAAAATAAAACAACTCCCTTCTTCCTTCCTCCCCCTGCCTTTTTGTTGTCTATACCTCTTTCTTTAGGTTTCCTTGGAATTTGCTTTGGTTTTCTTAACTCTGGTGCGTTCCTCAGTTTCCTCTGTAAAATGGGAATCATAATACTAGTTATCTTATAAGGAAGTTATAAAAATTAAAATGAGTGGGCATATGTAAAATACTTAGAACAATGCCTAACACATAAAAAGTAGTATTTACGTATTTTCTCTTTATTGACTATATATTATGTGTAGGTCACAGTGATGGGTACCGAGAATGTAACAGTGAATCAGACAAGGTCTGTTCCTCAAGGAACTCACAGTAGAGATGATACAGGGTGACCAGTCATCTCAGTTTCCCCACGTTCCTTGAATGCAGTATTTTCATTCTTAAAAACAGAAAAATCCCAGGCAAGCCAAGCCAAGTTGGTTACCCTAGAGGTGAGCAAGATAGATCCAAGAGGAGTATAAGAAATACACGATGGCAGAGACTGCTTGTTAAGTGCTGTTGAATCAGTTCTGAATCATAGCTATCCTGTATAGGACTTTTGAGGATCAGCTGGTGGGATTGAACTGCCAATCTTGGAGTTAGCAGTTGAGTTCTTATATAACAGTGCCACAGTTTCCCCAGTATTTTTTCTCTCCTTGGCATTTCTTGTTGTTAAGTGCCTTTGAGTTGATTTCAACTCATAGTAACCTGTATAGGGTTTCCAAAGAGCAACTGGTGGGTTTGAACCACCAACCTTGTGGTTCTCAGTCTAGTGCTGATCCTACAGCACCACTAAAGAAGTCCAAATACGACCATTATGAGGTAGATGTCCTGGTACATTATACACTATTCCGGGAAAATGCACATTTATGGTACATATCCATAAGCCATAGAATCATACTAATTTGTTATATAGGGTGATATGTTAATCCTGTTTTTTCCAGTTGGTTCCTGTCAAGGTGGCTAATATGAATATTAAATTAAGTGCCATCGAGTCAGTTCTGATTCATAGCGGTCCTGTATAGGGCTTCAGAGGAGCGGCTGGTGGGTTTGAACCGCTAACATTGTGGTTAGCAGTCCAGTGCTTATCCTACAGCGCCACACCAGATATCTTGCCAATTGGCAGGCAGAAATAAAGCCTACATTCTCCAGTGTCCCATGGCAGTAGGCATGGACACTAAGTGACTGAGTTCTGGCAAATGGGACATGTTGCACTCAACTAAAGAGAAATATATGAAAGGGCAGGGACATATACTTCTTCACTCCTTTCCTCTGTTGACTAATTGGATATAATGGCTGGAGCATTCATCTTGGACCACAAGCTGGAAACCAGATAATGAGGAACTAAATGAAACTAGGACAGTTATGGGGAAAGTAATGCTTCCATAGACCTCATATTTCTAGACTCATGTACTCTGATAGATAAACAAACTTCTAGTTTTTTAAAGCTATGATTACTGCTTTTTTGCCCCAATGCTACTGGAGTTTTCTTCATGTATTTGGAATTTGTCATTATGTCATATATATTTATTATGGTTATGTCCTTGTCTTAGGCTGGGTTCTCTAGAGAAGCAAAAACAGAGAAACGTACATATATCTATGTCTATCTCCACCATTTGTCTGTCAGTTTCCTAGTGTGGTGACTTGTGTGTTCCTGTGATACTAAAAGTGATGCTACCAGTGTTTTAAATACCATCAGGGTCACCCATGGTAGACAGGTTTCAGTGAAGCTTCCAAATGAAGACAAACCACTTCTGAATGGTTAGTTACTGAAAACCTGGTGAATAGCAGCAGAACATTGTCTGATATGGTGCCAGAAGATAAGCCCATCAGGTTGAAAGGCACTCAAAATATGACGGGCAAGAGATGCCTCCTCAAATTAAAGTTGACCATGATGACATGAGTGGAGTAAAGCTTTGGGGATTTTCATTTACTGATGTGGCACAACTCAAAATGAGAAGAAACAGCTGCAAACATCCATTAATAATTGGAATCTGGGATGTACGAAGTGTGAATCTGGGAAAAATAAAAGTTGTCAAAAATGAAAGGGGACACATAAAGACAGATATCTTAGGCACTGTGAGCTGAAATGGACTGGTATTGTCCAGTTTGAATCAATCAACCTTATGATTTACTATGCTGGGGAATGACAAGTTGAAGAGGAATGGTTTTGCATTCATCATCAAAAAGAACATTTCAAGATCAATTTTGAAGTATAATTTGTCTGTGATAATATGGTAACCATATGCCTACAAGGGAGTTCTAGTGTAGTGCTGTAGGATAATCACTCGACTGCTAACCAAAAGGTTGGTGGTTTAAACCCACCAGCTGCTCCTTGAAAATCCTATATTCACAGGATTTCTATGAGTCTGAACCGACTTCACAGCACTTAACAACAACAAAACAAGGAAGACTAGTTAATACCACTATCATTCAAATTTATACAACAATCACTAAAATAAATGATGATGAAACTGAAGAAGTCTACCAACTTCTTCAGTCTAAAATTAAGCAAACACGCAATCAAGATGAATTGATAATTACTGGTGCTTAGAATGCAAAAGATGGAAATAAAGAGGATCAGTAATTAGAAAATATGGCCTTGATGATAGAAATGATTCTTGAGAAACATAATATATTTTGCAAGACCAATGACTTATTCATTGTACATACCTTATTTATTATTATTATTTTTTTAAGGTTTTATTGTGGATTGAGTGAAAGTTTACAGGACATATCATCAGTTTTACATTCAACAAATCATATACCTTGTTTCATTACATTGATTGTAATCCCCTCCATGTACCATCATTTAACAGTATTTCTCTATATCCACTTTAGCTTTTTAACAAACACCACTAAGGCATATATAATAATTTACATCTCCAAAGGGCACATTCTGCAAGACGGCTCCCGGCCACCAGCTCTTAGTCCTTCTCTTCCTAGTCCTCAGCCACTCCCCCTATCCATGCCCCCATCTCTGCCTCCATCGCTGGCGCTGCTGCTTCTCTGGATAAGGTCCTTCTTTCTGCTTGTGCATTCCTCTCTTGATGGTCCTAGGGTCCTCTGTTTCTGGACTCTAAGATTAACCACTTCCCTTTTTTTGTTACAAAACTTCTACCTTTACAATTGTGACAGTCGCGATTAGTCATGATAACAGCTATTCACTATTGAATCTTAT
>NW_006408673.1:7037330-7038354 GCF_000296735.1 Chrysochloris asiatica
GCCGTTTGGTTTTAATTGGAAACTGTCTCTTTAAATTTCGAGGAGATATGTGAGCATGCGTAGTTGAACCCTCTGAGGGTGGGGCTGGGATGCCCAGTAGTCACCAGAATGGAGGTGTGCAGACAGCAAGGGACCAATGAACAGCTACCAAAAGAAAAGAATGTCCACATCTTTATCTCTGCGGTTTTGCCAGGTGTCTGTGGCTGCTCCGATCCTTCCCCCGCTTGGTCTCACCCAAGATGGTGGCTCCTGGAGCAGCTGAGCGTCCCGGACTAGAAAGCAATGGATTTCTTGATTCTGCCACAAATTCTCCAGCTGTAAGCCTTCCAACCTTCTAAATATTCTTATATATTTGGGGTTTAGAGTTTTGGGACCAACCCTGAGCCTGCTTTGTTGGGTATTCTGTGTTGTTGTTGGCGGAGCTCTTTACTGCACTTCCACCCAACCCACCATCTTGTTTGTTCTCCTGCTGTACATACCTTTTTAAAGCAACATAAAAGGTGACTATACATGTGAACTTTACATGTGAGTAAAGTTTTACTAAATGTAATACAGAAATGGCTGCAAGCATACATTGACAGAAAACTTCCAGAGGTTCAAGCCGGATTCAGAAGAAGCCATGGAACGAGGGATATCATTGCTGATATCTGATGGATCTTGGCTGAAAGCAGAGAATATCAGAAAGATGTTTACATGTTGTTTGTTGACTACGCAAAGGCTTTTGATTGTGTGGATCATGACAAGCTATGGACAACATTGCAAAATATGAGTATTCCAGAACACTTAACTGTGCTCATGAGGGATCTGTACCTGGATCAAGAGGCAGTTGTTCGAACAGAACATGGGAACACTGAATGTTTTAAAATTAAGAAAGGTGTGAGACAAGGTTGAAGTCTTTCACCATACCTATTCAAACTGTTGATGAGCAAATAATCTGAGAAGTTGGGTGATATGAAGAAAAGCGTGGCATCAGGATTGGACGTAGACTCATTAACAACCTGCGATATGCAGATGATACAACCTT
>NW_006408673.1:7039107-7041464 GCF_000296735.1 Chrysochloris asiatica
GTTTTGTTCTGCTGTGCATAAGGTCGCTATGAGTCGGTACCAACTTGATGGCACCTAACAACAACAAAAACATACATATGAACCTGGTCAGATGGAGTATACAGAAATCATATTGATTACATGTGTAGGAAGAGAGATGGAGATACTTAATATCATCAATGAAAACAAGGCCAGCAGCCAACTGTGCAACAGATCATCAAATGCTCATATGCAAGTTCAGAGTGAAGCTGAAGAAAATTAAAACAAGTCCCTAGAACCAAAATATTACCTCGAATATATCACTCATTTCTATTGAGTCTCTACCTAATATGATATCCCTTTCTAAGGACTGGTGTTTCCTGTTGATGACTTCAAAGGAGGTAAGATGAAGTTCTGCCATTCTTGCTTCTAAGGATCATTCCAGTTTTATTTTTTCTAAGAGTGAATCACCATGTTCTTTGTCCACACCACAATTTAAATGCATCAATTCTTGTTTTTTCATTGTCCAGTGTTTGCATACGTAGGAGGCATGACTCGCAGCAGGCACATCTTAAGTCATCATAGAGACATGTTTGCTTTTTAGTCCTTTAAAGAGGACTTTTGCAGCAGATTTGCCTGAATCAGTATGTCACATGCTGCTGATAGCTTATTAATAATGTATTAACCAAAAGGGATTATTGCCCCCACAATTTAAGTTCTTTTTCTTTCTCTTTCCCTCTAGTACATATGGTATAATTATGTGGAAACTAAATGCACACATAATCTGAACATAATTATAAAAATTGCAGTGTTACGTGAATGAAAAGTGAAGTTTGTGCCAGACTGTAACAAACAAGTGACATTTTTTGGTGGCATTTTCATAGGCTTGAGTCCTGGTGTGGTGCTGTTGATTAATGTGCTGGGCTGCAAAGTTGGGGTGAGCTGCAAGGTCAGTGGTTCAAGCTCACCAGCTGCTATTCAGAAACTCTATACAGGGTCGCTATGAGTTGGAACCAATTCTATGGCACTTAGTTAGCAACAAGTCCTTACATAGTAATTGGGATGAGCATTGTTGTTGTTGTTTAGTCCTGTCGAGTTAGTTCTGACCCATAACAATCCTGTATAGAGTTCCAATGAGCAGCTGGTGAGTTTGAACCGCTGACCTTGCAGTTCAAATGGATTTGCAGCCTGGTGCATTAACCTACAGTGCAACACCAGGAAAGTGTTAAACTCATCTTGAACCAGTTCCTCTGATAAATTCTCATCCCAGGGTAAGATGACAACAAAAACCTCACCTATGCATGCTTAACTTTTTGATAAATTGTAGGCAAAGGGGAAAAGGGACAGGTGGCTTATATGCCTCAGACTGGAGTGACTTATGTGTTGGGGTGCATAGGAAAAAGAGAAAGTGAAGTGTCCCTTGACACAGTCTGGGGTAAGGGTGCATGATGGTCTTCGGGTCATTATCTCTATTCCTGCCTTCTGAGCTTTATCCCTTGGCAAATAGAGCCCATTCGATCTCATATGATTGATCTAAAAAATTCTTACTGATAGATATAGTAGGACGGTCTATTGGTTGACTGTAAGTTGACCCATGGGGCTTGACTAAGAGTCATAGTTTCAGGGGTTCCACAAGGCTGTGTCAGACCAGTAAGTCTGGTCTTTTATTTTTAAAATAATTTTGAGTTTTGTTCCAAAATTTTCTCTCTCTTTATCCAGGACCCTCCATTGTGATCCCTTTCAGAGAAATCTGCAGTGGTAGCTGGGTACCATCTAGTTCTGGTCTTGGTCATGAAAGCTGAGGTTCTCTTGGTCCATTAGTCCTTTGGACAAATTGCTTCTATGTGTCTATGACTTTCTTCACTCTTCTTTGCTCTGGACAGGGAGATCAATAATTGCACCTTAAATGATGTCTGTTTATAAGTTTTTAAGACCCAGTTCCTAATCACCAAAATAGGATATGAAACAATGCCTTGTGGACTATGCCATTATCCCGGCCTTGATGACATTAAAGGAAGAACATTCCTTCCCCTGCTGATATCTAAGATTAGATCTTGTCATCTTGCAATTATATAGTTAACCATATAGCTTATCACTAAGACTTTAGGGGAGAGGGTTCATTCTAGGGTACAATGTTAGTGTAAAGTGTCAAGCAGGTGATAGGGAGATATACTGCTCTCTATTACTTCTGTAAATATATATGTGGAGGGACTTCAAAACGTTCATGTAAATTTTTTTTTATCTTTTAGCTCCATTTTTCACAAACTTTTTAAAGTGCCTTGTATATAAATATGTATATCTTTACGGGAGCAGAAAGCCTCATCTTTCTCCCACAGAGCAGCTGGTAGTTTCGAACTGCTGACTTTACGGTTCACAGCCTGATTCATAACCACTACGCT
>NW_006408673.1:7041946-7044252 GCF_000296735.1 Chrysochloris asiatica
ACTTTGGACTCAGGGAGGAAGAGGGGCTGTGTGTTGACTGCCAGGGACAGGCTTGCGGGGTATACTCTTTGGTTGTTTCATGATGCATGAAGAGGATTGTAAGTATTGCATTGAAACGAAATACAATAGGATGAACGTATAGCTAATGTTCTCCCAGGTAAACTATCACTTAATTCACAATAAGAACTTTTTTTAAAAGCAGATGGTTTTCTATGGCTGGTTACAGAAGATCAAGTCAGAGATTCAAAACATGAGAAGAATTCCCTTTGCCTTTGCTGGCTTGAAGGTGGAGACGGCCAATGGAAAGGTTCTGAGAGCAACTTCCAGGAACTGAAAGTGGTCCTAGGTAACAAAAAGAAAAGTGGAGAACTTGGAAGTAGATTCATCTCCATATCCTCTAAATAAGAGCACAGTCTGACTGACACTTGATTTTGGTCATGTGAGACCCAGCTGAGCTTGCCTGGACTTCTGACCTATAGAATTGTGAGCTAATACATGGGTACTTTACTAAGCTGCTAAGCTTGTGGTCATTTGTTATGTAGCAATAGAAAACTAATATAATGTGGAGTTTAATATATATATATTAAACTCCACATTATATTAGTTTTCTATTGCTACATAACAAATGACCACAAGCTTAGCAGCTTAGTAAAGTACCCATGTATTAGCTCACAATTCTATAGGTCAGAAGTCCAGGCAAGCTCAGCTGGGTCTCACATGACCAAAATCAAGTGTCAGTCAGACTGTGCTCTTATTTAGAGGATATGGAGATGAATCTACTTCCAAGTTCTCCACTTTTCTTTTTGTTACCTAGGACCACTTTCAGTTCCTGGAAGTTGCTCTCAGAACCTTTCCATTGGCCGTCTCCACCTTCAAGCCAGCAAAGGCAAAGGGAATTCTTCTCATGTTTTGAATCTCTGACTTGATCTTCTGTAACCAGCCATAGAAAACCATCTGCTTTTAAAAAAAGTTCTTATTGTGAATTAAGTGATAGTTTACCTGAGAGAACATTAGCTATACGTTCATCCTATTGTATTTCGTTTCAATGCAATACTTACAATCCCCTTCATGCATCATGAAACAACCAAAGAGTATACCCCGCAAGCCTGTCCCTGGCAGTCAACACACAGCCCCTCTTCCTCCCTGAGTCCAAAGTCCCAGGTGCTCCATCTCTCCACATCATCATCCCTGCCTCCATCTCTGGCATCACTGCTTCCCTGGATAGCGTCCTGCACTCTGCTCTTCTCCCTTGATGGTTCCAGGGTCCTCTGCTCCTGGACTGCAAGATCAACCACTTCTCTCCCTTTGTCACAAAATGTCTATCTTTACATTTCCAACACTCACAGTCAGCTCTGAAAGCAATTATTCACTATTGAACCACAAGAGTCTTATCCCCATCTCCTTTCATCAGTGGAATCCAGGCAGATTGGAAACCACCCAGTGGAGATTCTACCTTTTCCTGTACCCTCTGGAACTAGGTTCCCTATTGAAAGCTTGTAAGCCAGTCACTTTGTGCCTTTGTAGCCCCCCATTTTGGGTAGCCAATGTCTAAGTTGCCCATCCCTGTCGACCCTATGTACTGAGGAATGAGCCTCACTTTGAAGATTTGTTCCCTCTTTTGAGCTACTACATCCATAAGTACAGGTCAAGTTCATTAAATTGTAGCAAATTACTCTTTTTTTCCTTCTTCTTTCTTCTTCTAGTTGAGTTCTGATCATCTAGCCATTGAAGCTAGGTCAAGTGAGAACTATCTGCAAATATGCTCTTATGTGTATCTCCCTCTCTTCATATTAGCTGGATGCTTCACTCTCCACTCTAGTCCTCTGTGACCCTGGGCCTAGGAGTCCCCCAGTCTTGAAACTACTGGCCAACCAGGTATCAACCCAGGCTGACAGGAGTCTATTGAACATGGTTGGACTTAGCGCACAACTTCATTAACGTTTTTCCCCTGCTTCCCCTTATCAGTGACCAACGTGGTCACCATCAAAACCACATGCTGGCTTGTGTATTCCCCTTGAGTCTCAGTCTTGGAAGGGGGTTTCCCCTGAGGGGACTTGACCACTTTCCTTGATGGCTCCCAGGGGAACAATTTGCTTATTCTTGTAGTAGTCAATCAGACTGCCATTGTTGTTTTTGGTTTTTCCTGTTGGTCTTTCTTTCAAGAAGTATAGAAAACCCAGTGAGATAACCCTACAATGTTCAATAGACTTTTGTAAACCCAGGTGGAGACCTGGTCAGCCATCAGTGTGGCAAGACCTGGGGACTTTCGGGCCCAGAGTCAGTGACATAGCCACAGAGGACTAGAG
>NW_006408673.1:7045117-7046698 GCF_000296735.1 Chrysochloris asiatica
TTTTTAAAGAACTCATAAAGAGCTGCAATTTAGTTCAGTTAGTCTCTGAACATGACTTGAGCTGACCCATGGGAAAACCAAGGCCAACCTGCAATTGGAGCACCTTCTTATCCCATACACAAGTAAAACTCATCCACATCTGTGGTTCAGTGAGAGACTACAATTACTTAGGAAGCACCTCCTGATCCTCTCCCCTTGAGTACCTTTGCCACTTTCTGCTTCCCTTTAAGAACATTCATTCCATATTTTTCTAATATTAGAATTGCCTATAGATGTATCTCATTCATCCATATGTTATTATCAAGATGTTATTATCGCAAGAAAAGAAAATAGTTCTTACCCTTACTCATCTTAGTAGTATATGCCCTTGCTACAAAATGGGTTCCAGCAGCTGGCAACATTAGCGTCACCTGAAAGCTTGCTATACATAAAGATTATCAGGTTCCACCCCAGACCTACTGAATCAGAATCTGTATTTAATAAGAGCCTCAGGTGAGCCACATGTACAGTAAAGTTTGAAAAACTCTTCTGTGCTCTTGTCAAGCCAATCCTTTAGTAATATAATAATAACTAGTACCACAACATCACCACTTGTCTGTCATCTTATGTTATTGTGGTGGCTTGCATGTTACTCTGTTACTGGAAGCTATACCACCAATATTTCAAATACCAGTAGGATCACTCATGGTGAACAGGTTTCAACAGTGTTTTCAGACTAAGAGTAGGAAGGAGGACCTGGCTACCTACTTCTGAAAAAAAAAAAAAATTGGCCAGTGAAAACCTTATAAATAGCAGTGAAACACTGATATCTTCTTCAAAGGCCCTCATATTAGAAGGCACTCAAAATAATACTCAAGAAAACTTGCCTCCTCAAAGTGAGTCAGCTTTAATGATGTGAATGGAGTAAAGCTTTCAAAACCTTCATTTGCTGTGAGCAAAATAAGAAGAAATAGCTACAAACATCCATTCATAATCAGAATGTAGGATATATAAAAGTTTGAATGTAGGAAGTCATCAAAAATAAAATAAAATGCATAAACATCATTATCCTAGGCTTAGTGAGCTGAAATGGATTGATATTGGTCATTTTGAATCAGACAAGCATGTGATCTTCTGGAGTAATTATTCCAGAACACTTAATTGTGCTCAATAGAAACTGTACAGAGACCAAGAGACAGTTGTTAGAACAGAACAAGGGAATACCTAATGGTTTAAAAATCAAGGAAGGTTTTGTGCCACAGTTGTATCCTTTCACCATATTTATTCAATATGTATGCTGAGCAAATAACTCAAGAAGCTAGATTATATGAAGAAGAACATGTCATCAGTATTACAGGAAGACTCATTAGCAACCTGTGATATGCAGATAATACAACATTACTTCTGAAAGTGAAGAGGACTTAAAATATCTACTGACAAAGATTAAAAACTATAGCCTTCAATATGGATTGAACCTCAATATAAAGAAAACAAAACCCCTCACAACTAGACCAATAAATAATATGATAAATGGAGAAAAGATTGAAGTTGCCAAAGTCTTCATTTTGCTTGGACCAACCATGAACACTAATGGAAGCAGTA
>NW_006408673.1:7047548-7048380 GCF_000296735.1 Chrysochloris asiatica
AATAGGCTCAAACATAACAATTGTGAGGATAGTGAAGGACCGAGCAGTGTTTCATTTTGTTGTACATAGGATCACTGTACGTTAGAACCAATTCAATGGCACCTAACAACAATAACATGAGCAAATATTTAATGATGCAGGAAAGAAACATCAAAAGAAGATTGAAGGAATATGAGTCACTGTACCAAAAATAATAGGTTAATGTTAAACAATTTTGTTGTTGTTAAGTGCCATCAAGTTAGTTCCGACTCATAGTGACCCTGTATAGGGTTTCTGAGGAGTGACTAGTGAGCTTGAACCACCGACTGCAGTTCAAACCAATATTGCAGTCCAGTACACTAACCCACAGTGCCACACCAGTACTGCTCAACCATTTTATATGGTAGCATATAATCAAGAACACGGGAGAGATCCAGGCTGTGCTGAAGGCATTGGCAAAAAATAAAGCTCCAGGAATTGAGGGACTGCCAATTGAGATGTTTCAACAAGCTGATGCAACTCTGGAAGTGTTCACTCATCTCTGTCAAGAAATTTGGAAGACAGCTACCTGGCCAACTAAGTGGAAAAGATCCATATTTGTGGCCATTCTAAAGAAAGATGAACCAATAGAGTGTGAAAACTATCAAACAAATTCATACAGAAGTAAAATTTTGTTGAAGATAATTGAAAAATGGTTGCAGCAGTGCATTGACAAGGAAGTGCCAGAAATTCAAGCTAGATTCAGAAGACATGAAATGAGGATATCACTGCTGATGTTAGTTCTATGTTGGCTGAAAGCAGAGAATACCAACCAGAACAACATTTACCTGTGTTGACAATGCAAATGCATTGG
>NW_006408673.1:7049021-7049988 GCF_000296735.1 Chrysochloris asiatica
TTGTTAGGTGTCATCAAGTCATACCCAAGTCATAGCTACCTTATGTACAACAGAACAAAACACTGCTCAGTCCTGGGCCATCTTCATATCCTTACAATCACTGCTCTGTTTGAGTTCATTGTTATAGTTGTTGTGTCAATCCATCTGAGGGTCTTCGTTTTTTGCTGACCTTCTACTTTTTAAAGCATGATGTCCTTCCCCAGGGACTATAACCTCCTGATAATATGTCCAAAGTACCTGAGACAACATCTTGCCACCCTTACTTCTATGTAGCTTTCTGACTATAGACATACGTTTGTTCTTCTGGCTGCCCATGGTATGTATATTCAATATTCTTCACCACACCATAATTCAATGGTATTATTCTTGGGTTTTCTTTATCTTTGCACAGCTTTCACATGCACTGGAGGAAATTCAAAATGTCATGGCTTGAGTCATCATGACAGCATGCCATAGTCTTCAAAGTAACATTGTTTTTCATATTCTAGAGGTATTTTGCAGCATATTTTCCCCAGTGTAGTACATTGTTTAATTTCTTGACTTCTGCTTACATGGGCAATGATTGTGGATCCAAGTGAAATGAAATACCTGCCGATTTCAATCTTATTTCCATTGATCATAATGTTGCTTTTTGGTTCAGTTGTGATAATATTTGTTTTTATCTTAAGATATAATCCATACTGAAGGCTACAGTCTGTTTTTCATCACTAAGTGCTTTAACTCTTCATTTTCAAGTAACAATGTTGCATCATCTGTATATTTCAGGTTATTAGTGAGTCTTCCTCCAATCCTGATGTCACATGTAGTCAAGCTTCAGCATACTGATTGAATAAGTGATAAAATCCTAACACACATCTATCCCAATTCTAAACTATGCAATATTCCCTTATTGTGTTTTGAATGACTGCCTCTTGGTCTATGTAAAGGTCTCAGTCCTTAACATAACATCATTGTTTTTTAGTACTTT
>NW_006408673.1:7050088-7050811 GCF_000296735.1 Chrysochloris asiatica
AAAAATCCATTGAAAATCGGAACATGGAATGTACGAAGTATGAATCTGAGAAAATTGGAAGTTGTCAAAAATGAAACCGAATGCATAAACATCAATATCTTAGGCATTAATGAGCTGAAATGAACTGGTATTGGCCATTTTGAATCTGACCACCACATGGTTTCTTTCCATAGATGCAGTCAATTGTATTTTTGTGTGTTCCATGTGTTGAACTCCATGTGTATAATTGTCTTTTATGTTGTTTATCAAGGTATTCACAATGAGGAAGTAATAGGTCTTGCAAAATTCCATCATGTGATCTCCAGCACTATTTTTCTCAATAAGTTCATATTTTCCAACTTCTGACCCTTCTTTGTTTCCAACCTTTGCATTCCAATCACCAGTAATTGTCAATACATTTTGATGGCATGTTTAATCATTTTCAGACTGAAGAAGCTGGAAGAATTCTCCAATTTCATCATGACTGGCTTTAGTGGTTGGTGCATAAAGCTGAATAATAGTGGTTTTAACTTGTCTTCCTTATGGGTTGGAAGCTTTGCTGAATCTTGTCCACCATGGATGAACCTTATGGTATTTGAAAGGCCAGTGGCATAGCTTCCAGCATTACAGGAACACACAAGCCACTACAGTGCAGAAAACTGTTAACACTCATCTCCCAGATCCTCTAAATTTGTTCTTAAAGTTTTATTCTGTTCTTGACTCTTCCATTTGTTGATTGAGTTC
>NW_006408673.1:7052304-7053912 GCF_000296735.1 Chrysochloris asiatica
AGAAAATGTCCACACCTTTGTCTCATGATTCTTTCATGCTTCCATGACTGCTCTGATTCTTCCCCAGTTTGGTCTCGCCCAAGATGGCCACTCAAAGAGCAGCTGAGAGCCTTGGATTAGAAAGCACTGGGTTTCTTGCTTCGGCTACAAATTCCACTGGCTGTAAGCCTTCCAGATTTCTAAATATTCCCTGATATGTGGTTCAGAGTTCTGGGACCATCTCCTGAGCCTGTTTGGTCCAGTATCCTGTGTTGTTGTTGATGGAGCTCCTCACTGCACTTCTACCTTATCCGCCATCTTGTTTGTTCTATCCCAAAGATGTCACTTTGAGGACTAAGACAAACCTTGTCCAAGTCTTGGTATTTTCCATTGCCTCATATGCATGCAAATGTCAAACAATAAATAAGGAAGACCGAGGAAGAATCAATATCTTTGAGTTATAGGCTTGACAAAAATATTTACTATGCCATGGACTGCCAGAAGAAAGATCAAATCTGTCTTAGAAATACAGCCAGAATGTTCCTGAGAGACAATGGGGAGTCTTCATTTCAGGTGCCTTGGACATGTTATTAGGAGAGACCAATCCCAGAAGAAGGACATCATGCTTGGTAAAGTAGAGGGTCAGTAAGAAAAAGGAAGAATCTCACTTTGATATCGTGGATGCAACAATGAACTCAAATATAGCAACAATTCTGAGGATGGTGTAGGACCAGGCAGTGTTTTGTTCTATTGTACAAAGTTGCTAATAGTCAGAACTGACGCTACAGTACCAAGCAACAACAACCAGTAACCAGTTTCCATTGAATGTATTCTGACTTGTGGCCACTCCATGTGTGTTAGAGTAGGCCCCTCCTCCATAGGGTTTTCAATAACTAATTTTTTAGAATAGGTCACCAGCACTTCTTTCTGAGGTATCTCTGGATGGACTCCAGCTTCCAACCTTTTGATCATAAAAATGTCTAACTTAAACTCTTTGATGCTATTGTATGATGTTTTTTGCCTTTGTTAGAGATGAGGCTTTCAGCTCCCGTAAAGATTTACAGCCTCGGAAACCCTATGTAGGATCACCCCTATGAGTTGAAACCATCTCCATGGCATACCACCACCAACCACCATGCTCCACCAAGACAGGGAACTGTGTTTGCCTTGCTCATGGACTTAATTTGGACACATTGTAGGACCTCATCTAAAACTGGTTAAATAAGTAAATAAATTTGTCAGAAAATTAATAAGATTTTATTATGGGAACAAGAAAATATGGTATTGAAAGGACTTCTTTGGGTTTGCTTTCATCTACGTTAGAGTTTAAAATATATGAAATTTAATAGGTATTGGTAATGCTCATGAATTTTCTTAATTTAAATTCATTGAATACATTAAAATCAATATTAAAATTACTATTAAAAATAATGATATAGAAAATCACTTGCTTTTCTTTTCTCAGAAGAATACAAATATCATCCAGATCCTTCCATTTAAAACTTACAAACTTTCAAGGTATATCAGAGATCAAAGATAAATTTTCTGTTGACAGATATACCTTGTTTTATTATGCTTCTTTTATTTGTGTTTTATAGATACTATGTTTCTTTGTGTGTGTGTGTGTGT
>NW_006408673.1:7054852-7057029 GCF_000296735.1 Chrysochloris asiatica
TGATGGGTTTGAACTGTCAATCTTGTAGTTACCAGTCTAGTGCTTATCCTACCAAGACTCCCTTCCCAAAATTGTTGTTGTTTGTTGTTAAGTACTGTTAAGTTGGTTCTGACTCATAGCAACCCTCTATTGGGTTTCCAAGAAGCTTAAACTGCTGACTTTGTGGTTTGTTTTGTTGTTGTGAGCTGCTGTCGAGTTGGTTCCAACTCATAATGGCCTTATGCACAACAGACAGAAATGCTTACCGGTCCTGTGCCAACCTCACCCATTGCTGCAGCCATTGTTCCAATCCATCTTGTTGGGGATCTCCCTCTTTTCACTGATTCTTCACTTTACCAAGAATGAGGTGATTTGCAGTCTAGTGCTTATCCTACAGTGCCACACTAGGATCCTAGTCCCTATATCTCTGGTTATAATCCTATTTGGGAATGGGCTTTCATTGTTGTGTTACTGAAGCAGTACTAGTGTGGTGGTAGCGGTGGTGGTATTTATGTGCTGTGGAATAGGTTTCGACTCATAGCGACCCTGCACAGGGTTTCTGAGGCTGTAAATCTTTATGGGAGCAGAAAGCCTCATCTTTCTCCCATGGAATGGCTGGTAGTTTTGAACTGCTGAGCTTAAGGTTAGCAGCCCGAATTGTAACCACTAGCTACCAGAACTCCTTCAGTACTAGTGTAGGGTATTTCTTTTGAGATACAAAGAAATCAGATCAAGCAAGCAAGCACAAACTGAGGGGAAAATAATATCAAGTTTGTCAAAGAATTTAGGAATCGACAACAGACAAGGATCTTCCCTTAGTGCTGGACTTGAATTTTAACTTCTTGCCTCCTAAACTGTGAGAAAATACATCTCTGTTTATGAAAGCCACTCACTTGTGGTATTTGTTATAACAGCACTAGATAACCTGGTATGTGTGGAATCTTGGTTTAGTCTTCTTCCCTCTAAATCTGCTTTTAGAAGACAAACATTTTGGATTATCTCCATAGCAATTGTCAGAACTCTTCCTCAGCAACAAACCCACCACACAACCTTCGCGGGACCAACAATGTCTTACACAGAGCTTGTCTTAGTTCATGCACTCCCAAGGGAATGCTCTGTTTCAGCAGTTCTTAGAGCTAAATATCATGAGCAAATTAGTGGGACTGACATATTTTCTGAACTTTGGTAATTGGAAGTGTTTTGTAGCCTGGCTATGACCAGCCTCCACCTCCCTTGGTTCCCTTTCCCTACCCTCTATGCTCCAACCCCACTTAACTTGTCACTGTCCCTAACACAGCCTTCTCTTTAATGTCTACACATTGGGACATGATGTAATTTCTGCCAGGATTATGGAGCCCACGGGATGTAGAGAGAACCACGGCTTTTACAGAAATTCCTCATTCTGTAATTTTTCTGGCAAATTTTTAATCACTCTAGCCCTGTTGATTATATACTGGGTTGCTAATCTGAAGGTCAGTAGTTCAAACCCATCAGCCAATCTGTGGAAGAAAGATGAGGCTGTCAGCTCCCATAAAGATTTATAGTCTCAGAAACCACATATAGGGTTGCTATGAGTTGAAATTGACTTGATAGTAGTAGGATACTGTTTGTAGGAGCCCTAGTGTTACAGTGCTTAAAGTACTCAGCTGCTAACCAAAAGGTCAGTAGTTCAGACTCATCAGCCACTCTTCAGGAAAAAGATGTAGCAGTCTGCTTCCATTTACAGCCTTGGACACCCTGTGGCACTGTTCTACTTTGTCCTATAGGCCCGCTGTGAGTTGGAATCAACTGTGAGGCACTGGGTTTGGTTATTGAGTATATGACAGGCTTCAAAATACTGGTGGGAAAATTTAATTATTTTCTCATTCCAATTTTTTTAAAATGTTTTATTGTGAATTATATGATAGTTTACATGAGAGAACTTTAGTTTTACATTCATTCCATCGTATATAATTTCACTGCCATGGTTCCAATCCCCTCCATGCGTCATCAACCGACCAAAGGGTATATCCTAGAAACCCGCCCCCTACGCTCCCCCTCTCCCCCAAGTCTTAGGCCCACAGTCACTCTCCCTCTCTGGATCCAAAGTCCCCAGCCGCTTCATCACTCCATGTCATCGTCTCTGTCTCTATCTCAGGCATCTCTGCTTCTCTGGGTAGGGTCCCATTCTCAGCTCTTCTCTGTTGATGGTCCTAGAG